>NC_057811.1:176891216-177191216 GCF_018294505.1 Triticum aestivum
GTAAGCCTTCGTAGATCACTTCGTAGGTGTAGTATTATCACTTAGAGCATCTACAGCGGATTTGTCAAGTTCGGCCCCTCAAATGCCTGCAAACGCGTCCGGCCGCGTTCGCGGACAGTGATCGAACATGCTCAAATTTCAACTGTTGCATCCGAACATCTTATACTAATTCTCAAATCTATACAAAGACATGTAAACTAAAATAAACCTACGTACTACGTCCATCACCTGGCTACTCGTCTTTGGAGATGTCGACGATCTCCGTCCCCGACTCGAGCAGCATGGGCGGCAACTGCAGCTCCGGCTCCTCTGCCTGCTCCGCTCCGGCCTCCTTCGCCTCTATCTCCACGTCGAGTTCGGTGAAGAGCGCGTCGGACTCCGCCTGCTCCCGCCGGAGGAACGCCTGGTTGGCCTCCACACAGGCCTCATCCTGGATGGACTTCATGATGGCATGCTGCTCCGCCATCTCGTCGGACTGGGCGACGGCGAACTCCGCCTCCGCCTGCTCCATTTTGAAGCCCGACAGCTGCTGCTCCGGCTCCCGCTCCTTAACCTCCTCCACCTCCATCAGAGCCATCTCCTCCTCCTCCTTCTCTTCCCCCGACTGCTCCTCCTCCTCCAGCTCTGGCGAGTCCGGAGGCAGCCCGGCAGCAATGCGGGCGGCGCGCGCGGCTTGCCTCTCACGGATCTCCTGCCGGATCTCGTAGCGGCGCTTCGGCGTCAGCATGGCGTAGTAGGTGATCTTGCTTCAGACCATGGCGGAGTGCCGGAGCATGGGCGGAGCGTTGGACCGTGGGCAGAGCAGCGGAGCGGGAGATGGAGGAGGTGGATGGGCTCGGACTAGCGGCGCGAAGAGGGGGTGGATGGGGTTAGGGTTGCGGGACGCCGGCCAGATTAAATAGCCGGATTTGGTCTTGGGCGGCAAGCTAGAGCGGCGCCACGCGACGTTCACACCACGGCGACGGACACGGCTTTCGTTGGACCGCCGGGTTTTCGGGCATTTCCGCATGGGACCCCGCCGCCAGACCTATGTGGCGGGCGTGCCCGGGCGCGCCCGAGCGCCCCATATCCGCCCCATATTTCGGCTGGATATGAGGGGTGCCGGTCAGCTCGGGCATTTGAGGCCCGTTAGAGGGGCCCGTCTGGGTCGAAAAACCATGACCGGTCAGTGACCGGGCGGGCCGCCCGGGTGTTTGAGGCCGGTTTGGGGCGCCAGGTTGTAGATGCTCTTATAAACTTCTTCTTTAACTTCAAACTACTCTTTATTGCAAGGTGATTACCATATAGAAACTTAGTAAAAACTTTATTGAATCGAAACAATAGATACATCATTTATTGAAGTGGCACAATGTCATTTAAAAGCTCCTCAGGCCAGCCAACATTCAACTTCAGAGGAAAATTTAGTCAATCTAGCAAGCTCATGAACAACATTATTTGCATTTCTATTACAATGTAATTTAGATATAGTAAAATCACAAGCAAGAAAATAAAAATCATCAAACACTGCCGCCACCATTCCTGTCGGCCATCCTTCATTGTTCATTGTATCAATGACCTCCAAATTTTCTGAGTTGATAACAACTCAATTGCGTCCCGCCCGTTGAACCAAAGAGTGACCCAATCTAAGCGCCTTCACGCGTGTTTTTTTACGAAGTACTAACGATTCAAAACATACGAGATCGGCTGCCCAACCGACGTTGAGCATGGGATCATGTCAATCAGAGATCAGGAAAGGAAGCTCATCACCCAGGTGAAGGAAATATGCCCTAGAGGCAATAATAAAGTTATTATTTATATTTCTTTATATCATGATAAATGTTTATTATTCATGCTATAATTGTATTAACCAGAAACTTAGTACATGTGTGAATACATAGACAAACAGAGTGTCCCTAGTATGCCTCTAAAGATGGTTAAGTTTCCTAGCCATAGACATGTGTTGCCATTTGATGAACGAGATCACATCATTAGAGAATGATGTGATGGACAAGACCCATCCGTTAGCTTAGCACTATGATCGTTTAGTTTATTGCTATTGCTTTCTTCATGACTTATACATGTTCCTATGACTATGAGATTATGTAACTCCCGCATACCGGAGGAACACTTAGTGTGCTATCAAACGTCACAACGTAACTGGGTGATTATAAAGATTCTCTACAGGTGTCTCCGATGGTGTTTGTTGAGTTGGCATAGATCGAGATTAGGATTTGTCACTCCGATTGTCAGAGAGGTATCTCTGGGCCCTCTCGGTAATGCACATCACTATAAGCCTTGCAAGCAATGTGACTAATGAGTTAGTTGCGGGATGTTGCATTACGGAACGAGAAAATTAAATGAAAAATAAATAGAAAAGTAAATGAAAATGAAAGAAATAAAAAAAGGAGAAAGGAAAAAAAATGTAAAGAAAAATAAATGAAAAAGAGAAAAGGAGAAAGGAATAGCAGTAGCGTCTGTTCATCAGAGGCGCTATAGATAACTTAGCAGTAGCGCTTGTTTAGACCCCCGCAGTAGAAAGAGAAAAGGAAATAAGAAAAGAAAAGGAAAAATACATAGCTATAGCAGTAGCACGCTTACTGAAAAGCGCTATAGCTAACTTAGCTATAGCGCTTTTACAGAAACGCGCTACCGCTAAGTTTGACTTAACCAAAAAGCGGTTCCCCCCCCGGCCACCACTTCTCCCCCAAATCTCTCGCCCCACTTCGCCGCCGTCTCCCCAATCCGCCGTTGCCCTACTTCGCAGCCATCTCCTGCCGACGTCAATAGCCCCGGAGCCACTAGAGCCGCACGCCGTCGATGCCACCGGAGCCGCGCGGCCTCATCAACGCCACCGGAGCCGCCCTCACCGCTAGCGGAGCCACCCTCGACGCCCTGCCTCCCTCGCCACAACTGCCTCCCTCGCCGTCACCGAAGACGCCCCTGCCTCCCTCGCCACGACCGGAGCCATCCTCTGTAAGCCCTCACCCCTCCTCTCTCTCTCATGCATAGCACAAACATTGGACAGAGAACTAGCTAGGTTAACTAGTTTAATTAGGTTAATTATTTAGGTTAGTGCAAAAATTTAGTTAGGGCTTTGATAGAGAACTAGTTAGGTTAACTAGTTTAATTAGGTTAATTATCTAGGTTAGTGCAAAAATTTAGTTAGGGCTTCGACAAAGAACTAGCTAGGTTAACTACTTTAATTAGGTTAATTATCTAGGTAAACTAGGTAAACTAGCTAGGTTAACTAACTAGGTTAAATAGCTAGGTAATTAGGTTCGTTAGGTCAACAAGCTAGGTTAACTAGGTTCGCTAGGTTAGAGGAAAAATTTATTTTAGAGCATTAGGTGAGAAGGGTTAGATAAATGGAGTTCCTTTGCAATTTAATTGGGTTCTATCCTAGGCAGAGAAGCCTTAGAGAAAATAATGTGTGTGTGTGTGTGAGAGAGAGGAATAGCTAGAATAGAATTTGGGTTCTGTCCTAGGCAAAGAAGTGTTTAGTGAGGTCATTTTGCAAAGGTTTTTGATTTTTGAAAAGACCACTATTTTTCTAGGAAAAGAATTTAGGCAAGTTTTATTTTAAAGATGATCCTTCCTAGACTTTTATTGTTGATTTTATCTTTTCATTGAAGTGGTCATGTTATATCTTTTCATTGAAGTGTGGTTCGATTGTGCCCATGTGGCCTTTTGTTGTTTCCAGGGAATGACGCGCTGCCCTATGTTTTGCCGAAATGTTGATTCATTTCCGTTTCGGCAAATTTCAGGTGCTCGATTTGTCCACTTTTTAGCAAAGGTCATGCCGAAATTTTCCGTGAATTTTGGCATGGCTTGTGCTACAAACTAGGACATATCGAGTGCCCGCGATTTGCCGCACCGGGAAGGAGTCAACGTTTCTGCAAAGCATAGGCCTTTTTATGTCATTATTCATTTTATTAGGTCTAGAATTAATTGACTAGATTTAATCTTAGGAAACATGGCTAGCAACGATGAAGGACAGGGTTCTGGTGACTGCGACAACATCTACCTGGCGGCAGAAGAATTTTTGAGGGAAGCCGACGATCAAGAGTTGATGTTGCTCGGTCCACTTGTCACATCAGAGATTGAGACCAACATCGAGATCGGCGCTGAGACTGAGACCGGCGCTGAGACTGAGACCGGTGCCGAGACTAGCGGAGCCGGTTGTAAGGGCATATTTATCCCTAAGATGTTTTGGTGATTGATGACAATGCCTTTGCGGACTAATCATGTGCATTGAGTTTTTTCAGAGATTCATCCTTTGGCACGAGATGATTCCCTCCCCTCGGAGTTTGAAGCGAAGACGGTGTAGCCCTTTCGATTCAGTTTTGGTGGACTAGTTTCGTAGGAGTCACCGTACTATCAAGAGGGGGTCCGCCTTGGTAAGGCTAGGGTGGAATCAACACGTACACATCCTCTGCACACCCTCTGAGCCTTTCCGCTTCAATGGAGAGCTCATTCCCCTTTAGTTGTGCTTCTCTTGGTCCCAGCGGCAGTACCGCGGGCCACAACGGTAGTACCGCCCGAGTGCTACAAGTGGCAGTACCGCTCCTCAGCGGTAGTACCGCTTGGAGCCCTCAGCCGTAGTACCGCTGCGGCTCCGTGCTACTACCGCCTCGACTCGAGGGCCCTTTTTCTCGTGTCGGGTTTTGCGGTACTAAGTGCGGCAGTAGAGGCGGTAGTACCGCTCTTAAGCGGTAGTACCGCCCTTACCACCGCGGTAGTACCGCTGTAGGCCCGGGTCCTCCATCCGCTCCTCGCCCCCTGGCTGCACGATAGTACCACGAGGGGGAGCGGCAGTACCGCTGGGGCCAGCGGTAGTACCACTGCCCGTGCAGTAGTACCGCCCTCTGCGGGTCTGCTTTGGGGGGTAACGGTTGGATTGTTCCCCCCACTATAAAAGGGGGTCTTCTTCCCCAAAGTTGACTTACCTCTTCCCCCAAAAAGCTCCATTGTTGCTCCAAGCTCCATTTTCGCCCGATCTCTCTCCCTAGCCAATCAAACTTGTTGATTTGCTCGGGATTGGGTGAGAAGGCCCCGATCTACACATCCACCAAGAGAAATTTGATTCCCCCCACTAATCCCTAGCGGATCTTCTTACTCTTGGGTGTTTGAGCACCCTAGACGGTTGAGGTCACCGCGGAGCCATAGTCCATTGTGGTGTCGTTGGGAGCCTCCAATTAAGTTGTGGAGATTGCCCCAACCTTGTTTGTAAAGGTTCGGTCGTCGCCTTCAAGGGCACCAATAGTGGAATCATGGCATCTCGCATTGTGTGAGGGCGTGAGGAGAATACGGTGGCCCTAGTGGCTTCTTGGGGAGCATTGTGCCTCCACACCGCTCCAACGGATACGTACTTCCCCTCAAAAGGAAGGAACTTCGGTAACACATCCTCGTCTTCACCGGCTCCACTCTTGGTTATCTCGTGCCTTTACTTGTGCAAGCTTATTTGTGTTGTATCCCTTGCTTGCTTGTGTGCTTGTTGTTATTGCATCATATAGGTTGCTCACCTAGTTGCATATCTAGACAACCTACTTCGATGCAAAGTTTAATTTGGTAAAGAAAAGCTAAAAATTGTTAGTTGCCTATTCACCCCCCCTCTAGTCAACTATATCGATCCTTTCAATTGGTATCAGAGCCTCGTCTCTTTATTAAGGACTTTGTCGTCCGAAGAGTATGGTTGACACCTTAGATGGTGGGGAGGAGCACTCCGGTGTGAATCCGTTCTCCTCTACGGCCGATGGGGGAACCGCGGTCTCTCGTGAGGAATTCAATGTGGCTTTGGACACATTGAAAACCTCCATGACGACCGAGGTTGAAAGCATGTTTAATAAATTCATTGAAGGGCTTAAACTATCTACCGCACCGGTGAAAGTGGGTGATCCCACTAACAAGGTGACGGATGCTAACTTCGACAAGGGGGAAGCTACTAGTGAAAAAGCTCCTTCTACTAGTGGTAAGAATGGCTCCGGCATCTTTGCCCATGTGGAACCTCCACTTGTTTATGGTGGAACGATTCCTTCTACTCATTTGAATCATGCTGGCCCTCCCCCTAAGATTGTGAAAAATGAGGATTTTGATTCTTGGGTCTATCGCTTTAAGCGCCATTTGAATCATGTGAATACTAATCTTTGGAGAATCATTGAAGAAGGTTTCTATCCGCATGACCGAATCAACTTCACGCCTAGAGAAGCCGTGGACAATCAATTCAATGAGAATGCTCTCTTCATCATTCAAGATGCAATTCCACCCGAAGATCTTCCTCACCTCCGGCCCTACGCCATGGCCAAAGACGCTTGGCACCAAGTCGTTTCCCTGTACCGGGGAAGTGCAAGCATTCAACGCTCCAACTATGAAGTGGTGCAAGATGAAGCCGACGAGTTTGCCATGAAAGAAGATGAAGAACCTCGTGAGCTTTATTGGAGAGTAACCAAACTCGCGGTCTCTCTCCGAGATCATGGGAGCAAGGACACGGATGACAATTGGATCAAGCGCGAATTTCTCAAGGCAATGATGCCTTACCACTTTGTTGCGGAGTGCCCTTATGAAAAGAGGGAAGACAATGGTGGCAAGCTCATCCGAAAGGACAAGGCCAAATCTTTCCCTAACAAGAACAACTTCACCAAGAAGACTCCTGCTAGGGCGTTGGTGGTACAAGAAGAGTACAATGAGGATGATGATGAAGAAGAAGATGGTGAGTCGGTTGCCATGGCCTCCGTTTCCATTGCATCAACTCCACGGGTGTCTCTCTTTGACTCACCCAATGAGAACATCACTGCCAAGTGCCTCATGGCTAAAGCCACCAACAAGGTAACCCCCTACATCAAAACTACCATCATTAATAATCCTTCATTGACGGATTGCATTGATGAACATGAGGGATCTAGTGTGGAGGAGAATGAGTTTGAGTCCTTTATGGGTAAACTTAAGGGTAAATCCAAGAAGCACTTCGTTGCTCTCTTGGAACAACTTGGTGAAGCCAATGTCATGATAGAGGCTCACCAAGAAACCATCTCTAAGATGGAGGGGCATAGTCGTGACTATGCCGATGAGATTTCGGATCTTTCCTATGCTCTTGAGGAAGAGCGTGGTCTTCGTTTGGCTCTTGAGGAGTCTTACAACGATGATCATGCTAAACTAAAGAAAGATCTTGATCATGCTCTT
The DNA here is from genome assembly GCF_018294505.1 of Triticum aestivum. Taxonomy (NCBI): domain Eukaryota; kingdom Viridiplantae; phylum Streptophyta; class Magnoliopsida; order Poales; family Poaceae; genus Triticum; species Triticum aestivum. Next base: position 176,898,372 of record NC_057811.1, read on the forward strand.
GTTGTATCTCGTGTGCTAAATTTCGAGAAAGCCAAACTTGGGATTGATCTTGCTAGACTCAAGGAGGAGTTTGATATACTTGACAAGGCTCACAAGGCCTTAAAGGGTATTCATGCTAATCTTAAAGAGTCTCATGATCAACTTCAAGTGAAGCTAACCAAGTAGAAAACCACCTTTCCTCATATGGTTTTAATTGATAATGCAAATGCTACTAACTCGTGTTGTGAGCATGTGCATCTTATTGAGGAGAATGCCAAGTTGAAAGAGCAACTTGAGAAAGGCCTTGTGTCATGCATACAAGGTGAGAAGAACCTCAACGACCTTTTGAGTAATCAAAAGGAAGTTGTAGCCAAGGAGGGGATTGGGTTCGCACCCAAGCCCAAGAACAAGAAGAAGAATGACAAGACCAAACGACCTCCTCCTCTCAAGCAAACCTTTGTGAAGGAGGGAGAGGGTGCTCCCAAGGAGAAGAAGAACAATGCGAAGGGTGGTGGTGTCAAGAAGGGCAATGCCACCCTTTCCAACAAAGCCGGCGACTCTAACCCTTCTTATGTGTTGTGCCGTGCTAGTGATGGGCATGTTTATGCCAAATTTGTTGGTTCTCCTTATGAGTACATTGAATGGTCTATTTGAGTTCCTAAGACCCTTGTCACTAACATCAAAGGACCCATTACAAAATGGGTACCTAAATCCAAGCATTGATCTCCTGTAGGTGTTTGCTTCCGGTGGGGGATCATGGTTGCTCGATAGTGGAGCTACAAATCATATGACCGGAAGCAAGGACTTGGTGGTGGACGTTCACAAGATTCTATCTATTCCCACCAATGTCGAGTGGGGTGATGCCTCGTCTTCTAAGGTATTGGGACTTGGCAAGGTTGTCATTTCTCATGATCTCACGATCGAGAAGATCATGCTTGTTGAGTCCCTTGCATACAATTTACTTTCCGTTCGTCAACTTGCACTCATGGGTTTTGCCACATTCTTTGATATTGATACCGTGGCCCTCTTGTGGAGCAAGACTCTTAAAGTAGCCTTTGTTGGGCATGTCGAGAATGGTCTCTATGTGATTAACTTTTCGGAGCGACCCACTAAGACCGCGACATGCCTAATGGCTAAAGTTGACGTGGGTTGGCTTTGGCATCGCCGTCTAGCCCATGTCAATATGAGATCTTTGCAAAGTCTTCTCAAGGGGGACCATGTCCGTGGACTAAAAAATGTTAGTTTTGCCAAAGATCGTGCTTGCAGTGCTTGTATCGAAGGAAAATTTCATGAGAAGGCTCACCCTCCCACGACTATCATCTACTCGAAGAGACCCTTGGAGCTCCTTCACATGGATCTCTTTGGGCCTCCATCCTTTGATAGTCTTGGAGGTAGAAAGTATTGCTTGGTGATTGTGGATGACTATTCAAGATACACTTGGGTATATTTCTTCAAGAGGAAGAGCGAGACCCAACAAACCATCATCGACTTTGCAAATGAAGCTCAACATCAACACAATGCAAAGATCTTGACAATAAGTAGTGACAACGGCACCGAGTTCAAGAACTACACCTTGGATGAGTTTCTTAGTGATGAGGGGATCAAGCATCAATATTCCACACCATACACCCCTCAACAAAATGGTGTTGCAGAGAGGAAGAACCGGACGTTGATGGATGCGGCAAGGACCATGATGGCGGAGTTCAAGTCTCCATACAACTTTTGGGCCGAAGCCATCAACACCGCGTATCATGCATCAAATCGGCTCTATCTCCGCAAAGGCTTGAACAAGACTCCATATGAGATACTCACCGGTAACAAGCCCAACCTCAAGTACTTTCGGGTGTTCGGGTGTAAGTGTTTCATTCTCAAGAAAGGTGTTCGTTTGTCTAAATTTGAGGCTAGAGCTCATGAGGGCATATTTGTTGGTTATGCTACAAACTCCCATGCTTACCGTGTTCTCAATAAGTCCACGGGACTTATTGAGGAGACGTGTAACGTGGAGTTTGATGAGAATAACGGCTCCCAAGTGGAGCAAAGCGGTACTTGTGATGTAGGTGATGAAATTCCTCCCCAAGCCATAAGAAGAATGGGTGTTGGTCATATCCTACCCATTGAGGAACCCCTTGTGGCCGAAGGAGAAGGACAATGCTCCACTCAAGTGGAGCTATCAGCAACCCAAGACCCACACGCTTCCGAAGAACAAAGTGAAGGCCCTAAACCTCATGAACAAGATCAAGGGCAAGATCAACCTCAAGATGGTGGTGAACCACCAAATGATGCCCAAGGTCAAGTTCTCCCCTTCAAGCAATTTCAAGATCACGAGCAAGCTCAAGATCAAGAACAAGCTCAAGACGGCGCTCAAGATGATCAAGTTACCCCTCCTCTTTTCACATCCGAGGAGGAATTAGAGCGTCGCGCCGCGAAGATCGCTTCCAAGCTCACCACCAAAGGTCATCTCATGGAGAATGTGGTTGGAAGCCTAAGAAAGGGGGTAAGCACTCGTAGACAATTAGCAAACTATTGTGAACATCATGCCTTTTTTTCTTGTGTCGAACCCCAAAAGGTTTATGAGGCGCTCGAGGACCCGGATTGGCTCAATGCCATGCATGAAGAATGTCGGAGTAATAGGCCACGGGTAGCCTCACCCGAGGCCCCGAGCCTTTCAAGAATTTGGGCCGGCTTCGCCCCAAGACACTTATAGCGAAGCGCCACCTCCCGGTGGCCGGCTGGCTCAACGGTCGGCTTCCCGAAGGAGGCCAAGCACCAGCAGACGGCACCAAGACCGACCGGCTCCTAGCAGAAGGCCTCCGGAGAGGCCGGCGTCTGACAGGCGGACGGCGAGCGCCCTCAGAGTCTGTGCCCTCATCAAGAGGACAAGACAGGGCGAGGCTACAGCGTAGCCCCTCACCCCCGAATCTTGGGCCCGGCATGGCTACAGTGCCCCGTACAGGCGGAGATCTCCGCCCGGCGCGGAACTGTTGCCATTCCCCCTTGACGTCACTCCTGACAGGAGGAGTCCTGCTCCCCACGATGACCTGTCGGTATGGCCCGCACGCGGCGGGCCCTACCAGGTAGCAAGAGCCCGGAAGACGGCGGAAGCCAGACCAGCCGGACCTAAGGGAGGCCGGTCTGCAAGAAGGCGGCCAGTTCCTCCTTCGGGACCCATGCGCCATCAACCAGATCAGACGTAGTATGGCTACAGTGATCTCCCACCAGACGGCGGGACTGTAGCCACACTCCGCTGACCAAGCCTGCGTCATTAGCAACACGGCTACAGTGATCAGCCGCCAACCAGACCCGCCAGCGGCGGGAGCAGCCTGTCGGCTCCGTACCAGACCAGTCGGCAGGGCTCACCAGGCGGCGGGCCCCAGCGGTCGGCGGAGAAGCCGGCGACCAGAGACGCTGACAGCCGGGCCCAGAACCGGGCCAGATTACCAATGTACCCCTGGGGCTTAGGCCTATATAAACCCCCCAGGGCACCCATGCAAAGGGTTCCCACTCCATTAGAACTAGCCAATACCCTAGGGGAAGAAGAAGAGCTAGCCCTGCCTCCTTCTGCCTCTAGCACATAGCTCAAGGAGCACCATTGTATCACTTGTGAATTAGTGATCATGCGGAGACCCCGCAGAGCAGGACTAGGGGTGTTATCTCCTAGGAGAGCCCCAAACCTGGGTAAAGTGCGCCGGCATTCGTGTCTACACCTCATCCCGCTTCCAGGCACCGGAGACGTTCTACTCGCTCCCACCATGATAAGCCATCCTTTGGCATATGTCGCACCCAACCCCCGACATTTGGCGCCCCTCGTGGGGCTTGGTGCACCGTCTTCCGGAGACCTGTTCTGGACGGGAACCTTGTTCCTTCCTGGCGAGCGAAGCCAGCCCAGCACGCCTAACGGCGTCAACCTCGACGCGCTGCACGACGCGGAGATCGCCTGCGCGGCGAGCTGCCTCGCCGACCTTGTTGGCGAGGTCCACCTCTCCGATGAGCCGGCCTCCGACGCGGGCATCGGCTGCCCTGAGAGCCGCCTCGTCAACCTCCTCGACCAACTTCACGTCACCAGCGAGCCTGCTGTGGACCTGGAGTCTGTTGGCTCCACCGACCCGATGATCGTCGACTTCGACACAGCCTCGCTTGACGCGTTCCCTACCAACGTGGTGGTCTACGACGAGCCGCCTCCTCGTGAGCATAGCGGCGGGAGCACCGTCACGGAGGTGCTTGTCATCAACAGTGGTGAGCGCTCGGACGGAGGCATCCGAGACCCACTCGATGCGGCGCTGCGAGACTTGGCAGCCCCCATCCCGGAAGGCGCAGACGCCAAGATGCTGGAGGCGCCCCACGTCCAGCTTATCGAGAGCGCCAATCGACTGGCCAGCATGCGACGCCTCTCGAAGGCCTACCGGCGCGAGATGGACCAGGCTGTCGGTGGCACGCCGGCTCCTGAGGGCCCTAGCCGCATCGGCTCGATCCAGCAGCGTGGCGGGACCATCGCCAGCATGTTCGGGACGGATCGTCCCGTCTACGCCACGCCTGCAGAGAACATCCGGGCCGCCCAGGCGGTGACGGATGAGCTGGACAAGTATGAGGGAGACGAGCGTCGCCATATGACAGAGCGAGTCCAGCAGCTCCTGGACGCGGCCGCCACGCAGCACGAAGCCGGCTGCCGTGCCGAAGAGCCCGTCCGGCGGAACGATGAACCGCCCCCTCGCCAGGACCATGGCGCGACATCCCGGACGCCGACTGGTGGCGCCCACGGAAGAAGAGGCAACGAGCCGGCTGCCAGCCGCAGTCGGACTCGCCTCTCCATCGAGCGTGACGCCGACGGCCGCCCTCGAGCAGTGGAGCGGCGAGGCGATCCGCCTCCCCCTCCGCCTCATGGAGAGAGGCATCCCACTCCGCCGCCTGTCATGCACCCGACACTCGACGACAGCCTTGGCCGTCGAGAGGGAGTCGGAGAGAACGACGCCCGCCATCGGATCGACCGCCTCAACCGATCCCTGGTGCTGGAAGAAGAAGACGCGTTGGGCCCGCCTTGTTTCGGCCCACGAATCCGAGATGAGCCCTTCCCCAGAGGGTTCATGCTCCCAAGTGATACGCCCAAGTACACCGGCTCCTTGAAGCCGGAAGACTGGCTGGTCGACTACTCCACGGCCGTCAGCTTAGCGAACGGCAACAAGCGCGTTGCTGTGAAGTACGTCCCGCTCATGCTCCAAGGCACAGCTCGGACGTGGCTTAACAGCCTAAAGCCCCGCAGCATCAACGGCTGGGTTGATTTCATCGAAGCCTTCATCCGCAACTTCACCAGCACATACAAGCGGCCTCCCAAGCCCCGACAGCTCTCCTTGTGCGTCGAAGGGCCCAGCGAATCGACTCGCGACTATCTCACGTGCTAGGCCGAGCTGCGCAACTCTTGCGAAGGCGTGCACGAGGTGCAGGCAATCGAGTACTTCACCGCCGGGTGCCGAGAGGGCACCCTCCTCAAGCACCGACTTCTCTGCGACGAGCCAGCGACTCTAGACGAACTGCTAATCATCGCTGACAAGCACGCCACGGCCGACTCCTCCATGAAGGCGGAGATCCTAGTTGATGTGTCCGGCAAGGTGGCCCTCAGGCTCCTCGGACTCCGGCTGGCGACACCAATCGACGACAGCAACCAAGCGACAACAAGCGGAAGGCCACCCAGCCGGCTTCTACCAGCCGGCAGGTGGCGGCAGTCGAAGACCAGCAGCTGGAAGGGCAGCCAACGCCCAAACGTCAGAGAGGCGGCAAGCCCAATTGGTTGCCCGCCTTCTCTTACGAGCAGACTCTTGATGCACCCTGCAAGTTCCATAGTGGCGCAAAGCCATCCAATCACACCACTCGGAAGTGCCATTGGCTCACCAGAATCACTAAGGGGGATGGACTCCCACCTCCTCCGCCTGCCGGTCTGCCGCCTCCTCCGCCCCAGCAGCCGGCGGCACGGCCAGTCGGCACCATACAAGATGAGTATCCTGAGGAGCACGGAGCCTATGGTGTGTTCACAAGCGTTGCCGATGACAAGCGCAGCAGACGGCAGCAGCAGCAAGAAGTACAAGTGGTGGCATCAGATACTCCAGAATTCATGCATTGTTCTGAGAAGCCCATCAGTTGGAGCAGGGCCGACCACCCGGAGGTGATTCCCTCCCCTGGTTCCTACGCCCTAGTCCTAGAAGCAACCATTGCAACGGAGAGGCGGGCAGCTCGTTTCTCCAGAATCCTGATAGATGGCGGCAGCAGCATCAATATCCTGTACCGTGACACAATGGAGAAGTTGGGAATCAAGCAGAAGCAGCTCCACCCCAGTCAGACTGTTTTCCATGGCATAGTCCCTCGCCTTTCCTGCTCACCAATCGGCAAGACCCAAATTGACGTTCTCTTCGGAGACAAGAATCATTTCCGCCATGAGCCAGTTTGGTTTGAAGTGGTGGACCTTGAGAGCCCCTACCATGCGCTGCTTGGCCGGCCTGCCCTGGCCAAGTTCATGGCGGTCCCCCACTATGCTTACCTCAAGATGAAGATGCCGAGTACCAAGGGGATCCTGACCATAGTCGGAGACTACAAGAAGTCATCCGCCTGTGCCGTGGACAGCAGCCGGCTGGCCGAGTCCCTTGTGATTGCAGCTGAGAAGCGGCTCCTTGACCGGGTCGTGGCGATGGCAGGCAAGAAGCCGGAAATGTCACCCATCCCCAAGTAGTCGGAAGTTGAGGGCTCGTTCAAGCCGGCGAAGGAAACAAAGAAGATACCCCTGGACCCAGAAGACCCGGAGAGGCACGCTGTCATAGGTGCGAACCTTAACAGCAAATAGGAAGGTGAGCTCGTCGATTTCCTCCGTGAGAATCGGGACATCTTCGCATGGTCTCCCAAAGACATGCCGGGTGTTCTGACGGATTTCGCCGAGCACAAGTTACATGTCCGACCTGACGCCAAGCTTGTCAGGCAGCCCTTGCGCCGCCTGTCGGAAGAGAAGAGAAGAGTTGTCGGAGAAGAGATAGCCCGGCTTCTGGCAGCCGGTTTTATCATGGAAGTATTCTTTCCAGAGTGGTTGGCCAACCCAGTTCTTGTGCTGAAGAAAAATAAGCAGTGGCGCATGTGCATTGATTACACCAGCCTCAACAAAGTTTGCCCCAAGGATCTCTTTGCCCTGCCAAGAATTGACCAAGTGATAGACTCCACGGCCGGATGCGAGCTGTTGAGTTTTTTGGATGCATACTTAGGGTACCATCAGATAAAGTTGAACCCGGCCGACAGGTTGAAGACCGCCTTCATCACGCCATTTGGAGCCTTCTGCTACCTAACCATGACGTTCGGCTTGCGAAATGCCGGCGCCACGTTCCAGCGTTGCATGCAGAAGTGTCTCCTCAAGCAACTCGGCAGAAACGCCCAGGTCTATGTGGATGATGTGGTGGTGAAGATAGAGAAGCATGGCACGCTGCTGGAAGACCTCAAGGAGACTTTTGAGAACCTGCGCCGATTCCAGATCAAGCTCAACCCTAAAAAATGTGTCTTTGGAGTACCAGCCGGCCAGCTTCTCGGTTTTCTGGTCTCAGAGCACGGCATAGAATGCAACCCTGTGAAAATCAAGGCCATTGAGAAGATGGAGGTGCCGACTCGACTGCTGGACGTGCAGAAATTCACCGGCTGCCTGGCATCAATCAGCCGTTTCATCAGTCGGCTGGGCGAGAAGGCTCTCCCCCTGTATCAGCTCATGAAGAAGACCACTTTTTTCGAGTGGAATGACAAGGCGGATGAGGCTTTTCTCCAGCTCAAAAAGATGTTGACCACCCCGCCTGTCTTGGCGGCTCCAACCGAGAAAGAGCCCATGCTCCTCTACATCGCCGCCACCAGTCGGGTGGTCAGCACAGTCATAGTGGTAGAACGCAAGGAGGAGGGCAGAGCATTGCCGGTCCAGAGGCCGGTGTATTACTTGAGTGAAGTACTGTCCGCCTCCAAGCAAAACTACCCCCACTATCAGAAGATGTGCTATGGTGTGCACTTTGCCGCCAAGAAGCTGAAGCCTTACTTTCAAGAGCACCCAATTACTATTGTCTGCACTGCTCCGCTTGCTGAGATCATTGGAAGCCGAGATGCCTCCGGCCGGGTGGTCAAGTGGGCCATTGATCTGGCCCCCTACACCATCTACTACCAGCCTCGCACCGCCATCAAGTCACAAGCACTGGCCGACTTCCTCGTCGACTGGGCCGAGACCCAGTACTTGCCGCCAGCGCCAGACTCTACCCATTGGCGGATGCATTTTGATGGTTCAAAAATGCGCACCGGTCTGGGAGCCGGCATCGTCCTCACCTCTCCCAAAGGCGACAAGCTCAAATATGTGCTACAAGTCCATTTTGCCGCCTCCAACAACGTAGCTGAGTACGAGGCACTCATACACGGGCTCCGGCTTGCCAAGGAACTCGGCATCCGCCGGATCCTGTGCTATGGTGACTCCGACTTGGTGGTCCAGCAGTCGTCAGGCGACTGGGATGCCAAGGATGCAAATATGGCAAGCTACCGCTTCCTTGTACAGCAACTCAGTGGGTATTTTGATGGATGCGAGTTCCTCCATGTGCCGAGAAATGACAACAAGCAAGCAGATGCCTTGGCACGGATTGGCTCCACCCGACAAGCGATACCAGCCGGCGTCGCCCTCCAGCGCCTCCTTAAGCTGTCTGTCAAGCCATCACCAGAGTCCGACTCCATCTTCGTGCCGGCCCCTCCTGAAGCAGTCGGATCCGACTTGGTGGCCCCAGAAGTTGGCGCAGGAACTTTGGCAGGCGGCCCGGGGACTGCTGCCGTCGCACCTGGCCCGGGGACTTCAGAACCCAGCCCGGGGACTACAGCAGTCGGCCCGGGGACTTCTTCAACTCAGCAGGCGGCAGCCAACTCCAACCCGCCGCCTCCCGGCCCAACCGCCCTTGTACAAGTTGCAGCCGTGGCAGTCGAAGAAATAGCAGCGCCTTCATGGGCTCAACCCATCCTCAACTTTCTGGTGAACAAAGAGCTGCCGACTGATGAGATTATAGCCCGACAAGTGCAACGGCGGGCAGCAGCTTACACCATAGTCAGCAAAGAGCTGGTACGACGCAGTGTCACTGGTGTGTACCAGCGCTACATGGAGCCGGACCAGGGCCAAGCAATCCTCAAAGATATCCACCAAGGCGAATGTGGTCACCACGCGGCTTCAAGATCACTTGTTGCCAAAGCTTTCCGCCATGGTTTCTTCTGGCCGACTGCTCTAGAAGAGGCCAAAGAATTGGTCCAGAAGTGCAAAGGGTGTCAGAAGTTCCGCTCCAAGCCACACTTACCGGCTTCTGCACTCAAGACTATCCCCATTGCCTGGCCCTTTGCTGTTTGGGGGCTGGACATGGTGGGGCCATTCAAGACGGCTCGTGGCGGCATGACTCATTTGTTTGTCGCTGTGGAGAAGTTCACCAAGTGGATAGAGGCAAAGCCAATCAAGAAGCTGAATGGGCCGACTGCCGTGACTTTCATCGCCGACATCACCACTCGGTACGGCATACCACATAGCATCATCACCGACAACGGCACAAACTTCGCCAAAGGAGCCTTGGCTCGTTTCTACGCGACGCGGGGCATCCGACTGGACTTAGCATCCATTGCCCATCCGCAGTCAAATGGCCAAGTAGAGCGAGCAAACGGCCTCATTCTGTCCGGCATCAAGCCCCGACTAGTCGAGCCTCTAGAGCGTTTGGCCGGCTGCTGGCTCGATGAGCTGCCGGCCGTCCTCTGGAGCCTGCGCACAACTCCGAATAAGTCGACCAGCTTCACGCCCTTCTTCCTCGTCTACGGCGCTGAAGCCGTCATCCCGACGGACATAGAGTTCGACTCCCCGCGAGTCACCATGTACACCAAGGCGGACGCCAAGGAGGCACGAGAAGACGGTGTCGACTTGCTGGAAGAGGGCCGGCTGCTGGCACTCAGCCGGTCCACCATATACCAGTAGAGCCTGCGCCGGTACTACAACCGCAAGGTGAAGCCAAGATCCTTCCAAGAGGGAGACCTTGTGCTCCAGCTGATCCAGCGAACAACCGGCCAGCACAAGCTCTCGGCACCTTGGGAAGGTCCTTTTATCATCAGCAAAGTGCTGGGCAACGGTTCCTACTACCTGATCGACGCTCAGAAGCCCAGAGCATGCAAAAGGGATGACTCACGCAAGGAGACGGAGAGGCCATGGAACGCAAACCTCCTCCAAAGATTTTACAGTTGAAAGCAGTATGTATCACGCTACCTTTTGTATTAAGTACGAAGACTCCGGGTTCCCCGAGAAGAGCTCGGGGACTACCCTCTTTTATCTATATGATAAGTGTTCTGCCTATGAACGTGTTGTTTTATTATTCCGCCTGGCACCGGGTTCGACCAGTCGGCCCGGAGGCTCGCCGCCCTCTGCTATATGCCACCTCCTGCAGCCGGACAAGTAGTGTGTCGACACCAAAAAACTTCCCCTGTCAGAAGCCGCAGCTTGCAGAGCAACTGTACGACGGGCAGGGGTTGCAAAACAATGCCCACATGAAAAATGGCCAAGGAAAGTACGCATATAGCCGAGGCCGGCACCCTACCTCTTCGGCCGGTTGCCGAGCAGCCGGCCGACCGGCTTCCGCAGCTAAGTACTTGCCCTCCCACAAACAGCTAAGTACTCGACCCAGCCACAGTCCGCAGAGCGGCTGTTTGGCTGGTAAGAGGATAGCCAAGGGAGGGCGGCAAAGGAAAAAAGCAAGGAGCATAAAGCAAGAAAAGTCAGAAGCCGGCAAAGCAAAACATGAATTACGAGAACATCTTTACATAGATAAAGGCCCACTGGCCAGCATTCAACAGCGTTTGATATACACCCCGCGGGTGGAATTGTGCAAATTTAACCAAAGTTTGTCCAGACTAGTGAGGAGAAAAAGAAAAAAAAGATAACACCCTAAGGGGCAGCAGAAGGCTCCGGCTGGACTGTGGAGTCGGCAGTGCCGGTCGGCGCAGCAGAGGGATCTGGCTGGACGACAGGGTTGGTGGTGCCAGTTGGGGCAATGGACGGCTGGACGACAGAGTCGGTGGCGTCCGTCGGTGGAATGGGCGGCTGGTCAGTCTCCGCCTGGCCGCCTCCAGTAGCAGTTGGCGCTTTGGAGCGCGGGTTGTTGCTCGAGGCCTGGTCAGGATGAGGCTGGCCATCCGCTCCGACCTCTGGCGCGTCCTCTTCGCTTTCCTCCTCCTCCTCATCCTCCCCTTCATCGTTGGAGTCGATCACCTCAGCCGAGTCCTCGCTGTCCTCCGGGTTCAGCCCGAACCACTCCAGTGGTGCTTCGGCGCCATCTTCGACCACTTTCGGGATGAAGACGCTGGTGTCAGTGTAGTCGGCGATCGCCGCTGCCCTGCTGACATGGTCGGCCTCCACCGTCACCAGCTCCTCCTGTGCCTCCTGTTGAAACATGGTCAGCTGGGCCAGGTCCAGCCTAGGGTACCACGCCTTGGCGAACTCCAGGGCCCGGCGCACCCCAGCCCGAGCCGCAGAGCCCTTCCACGCCTCCAGGCGACCGGCTGCCACCTCCAGCCAGTCGGCAGTCCGTCTGGGAGTGCGCGGAGGTTGCACGCCTGGCCAAAGGACAGAGATCTCCTGGGCCCCGACGCGCTGAAGGCGGCGCAACATCTGATGGGCAGGCCGAAGACGAGCTTGGATGCTGAGGAGCTACTCATTGAGGGTACGAGGGGCATCAGTGGCAATCTGCACACCTGCCGCCCTCCGCTCCTGGCGTTGGGCCTCGATGATCTGGTTCATGGCAGTGGAGTGGCCTGGGAAGAAGTCTGTTTGAACAAGGGGCAAGAAAAGCCAAAGGTTAGAAGCTAGCAGTCGGCCTAGTTAAGGGCTGGCGACTCAAAGCAAGAAAGAAAAGAAGAAGAGGATTACCGTCGACCAAGTCTTCAATGCTGCTGAAGCAGGCAGTCATCCGCGCCTCCTTGTCGGCCAGGCGGAGCGCTCGATCTCGAACTCAGCAAGGAGGTCGGTCTGCTTCGTCTTCGCCTCCCTCTGAGCCGTCTTGAGGGCCTCCGACTGCTCCGCGAGCTGAGTGACCAGTCGGTCACGCTCCTCGGCCAGTTTGCTGCACTCCGCCTCCTTGCCGCGTAGTGTGGTGTTGGTTTCGCCCAGCTGCTGCTGCAAGGCGGCGTTGGCCTCTGCAAAAAGGAAGGAAGAAAAGAGCGTCAGTCAATCAACAAAGAAGGGACGCAGTTGCCAGGGAGATCCGGCCCGACTGCTCGGCAGTCGTCCCGAATCTCGGGGACTACAGCCCGCGGGTGCGCCAGCGCGCCCCCGCGAAGGAAGGAATTCAAAACTTACGCCGGCTCTCGGATAAATAGGTGGTCTACTTCTCCAGCTCTCGGACCTTGGAGTTGAAGGAGGACGCACGAAGGTTGTGATAATTCTGCAAGAGGGATGTCAGATGAAGTTAGCGTTCGACGCTTGCAAGTTAAAGTTCCGGACCGCGTGCTCAGCAGCCGGCCCGAAACTTGGGGACTACACGCAGTGGGTGCGCTGGTGCGTCCCCACGAAGGAAGCAAGAAGACCAAAAATAAAAGAGAAATAAGAAACTTACTCGGATGGCTGCCCGTGAATCTAGGAACGTCTCGTTGCATCGCTTGAGGGCTTCGGCTTCAGCCCGGAGCTTGGCCTGGACGTCGAGGGCCGCCTGGTTCAAGGCTCCCGTCCCGCCTCCGCATTCCCAGCCGGCGAGCGCAGCGCTGGTTGCCTCGGCGTCGGGGATCGACGAACTCGCGGCACCGGCCTCCAACGGCCACGGTGCCGAGGCCGCCCTGGAAAGACGGCGGCGCACGGGTGTGCGGACCTCAGGAGTTAGGTCCATTGCCCCCTCGTTCCCGGCTGATGGTACCGGCGGGGCGGCCGGCTGCCCGCCTTGCGCTCCGCCGGTTGGCGGTGGCGGCGGCACGATGACGTCCGGCATGGCCACGTCGCCGCCCTCCCTCTCCATGGCCGGCTGCTCATCGCCGGCTCCCCCAGTTGTCGCCACAAACTCTGGTGGAGGTGGCGCAGTGTTCAGGGGAGTCACGAACAACGGCTCCTGACGGCGCGCAGCCTCTGCAAGCCGCTCCTTCGCCGCGGTGTCAGCCTCTGCCTGCGCCAGCTTCCTCGCCGCAGACGCCGCCGCCTTGTCAGGATCCGCCTTTGCCAGGCGGTCGGCTTCCTGCTCCTCGCGCACCTCCCGCGCGTTTCGCTCCTGCGCCTCTTGGAGGTCGGCAGCCAGGTCGATTCGCCGGGTGGTGGTGGAGGTCTCCGCCGAATTGATGACCGAGGCAGTGGCCGACTTCTCGAGGGTGAGCGGGGCCCTGAGATAAGAAAGCAAGATAAAGAAGTTTTTAGGCCAGATCGGCAGAAGAGTGGAAGCGTAAGGAGGAATGCTTACGCTGACACCATGGCGGCACCTTCGGTTGCCTTTGGAACTTGGCCACCTTCGCCGCGGCTTCTTTCCGCCTGGTCGCTGCGGCCGGGTTCTTGGGTTTCTTCGGCGCGCTGCCGAACAGGGCGACGCCCTGCTTCTGCTTGCGCTTGCCGCCTTGAGTGGATGGCCCGGCAGAGGGACCTGCGCCGGTGTTTGCGGTGCTCCGGGGGGGGGGCTCATCTTCGTCATCATCATCGGGCCAGGTCTCCACGCCGCCGCCTTCTTCGGAGCCGCTTGCTCCATCGCTGCCGCCTGCTGCGTCGTCCTCCAAGGCGGCCGCCCCCAAGTTGGGGTCGTCCTCGTCGCTCACCTCCCGGTCCGGCTGGTAGTCACTGCCCGGCCCCACGACGGCGGCCGTCGCCGCAGACATATAAATTTGTGCTCCATAGAAGGAATGGTTTCACACCAAGGACAAGACTGAAATCAGATCCAAAAAGAAGAAATCAAGAGACTTACGATAGGCGGAGGGTTGTCACGGGAGTACGGTCGCTTCCCGAAACGCCAGGCACCCTCTGACACCTTGAGGTCGGAGATCTCGTTCACCATCCTCGCCACCTCGGCAGATGGCATATCCTTTGTGCACATCCTGCTCGGGTCGCGATGCCTGCTCATCCGACATATCAGATGAGGGCGGCGCTGAAGCGGGAGAACCCGACGCTCGACGAAGGCGATGAGCAGGTCGGACGCCACGAGACCCTCCGACTCCTGGAGCACCCGGAGCCGGCCGATGGCGGCAGCCGCGTCCGCCGACACCGGCTTCGGCTTGTAGCCCCAGTTGGGCCGAAGCCCGATAGGGGGGCTGGCCTCGTAGGCCGGCAGGTTGATGAAGTCGGCTGCCGGGTCGACGTTCTCGATGTAAAAATAAGATTGCTGCCACAGTTTCACCGACTGTGATAGCTTGATGACCGGGAAGGCATTCCTCTTCGCCGGCCGGCGCACGGCGACGTAGCCTCCGCACTCAGCCGCCGTCTCCTTGGCAGAGGTGCCCAGCTTGCCGTAGAAGAAAGCTCCCCACAGCTCGATGGTGGGGAGGATGCCGAGGTAGCCCTCGCACGCCGTGACGAAGGCGAAGAGCAGCGTCACGGTGTTGGGCGTCATGTGATGCGGCTGGAGGCGGTTGAAGTCCATGAACGAGCGAAGAAAGCCACTCGCCAGGAGGCCGAAGCCGCGGAGGAAGTGTGAGCGGAAGACGACCCGCTCGTCCCCCCGCGGCGCCGGCGAGATCTCCTTCGGTGGCGGCACCCGCACCTTGACGAATGCCGCGTCGGGCATCCGGCGCGTGTTCCGGAGGAAAGTGAGGTGATCCTCGATCACCGTCGAGCCGTCCCAGTCGCCGCCCTTCTCACGCGCCATGGCTTCGAGTGGAGCTGCGTGGGGGGAGAAGCACAACGGCGGCGAACTGCGGCAGCACTTCGGCGAGCACTGAGCAGCAGCAGCAGCGACAAAGAGAGGAGGAAGAGAGTGCGGGGAGGAGGGCGCGCGTGCTCCGCCGCTCCCCTACCTCCCCTACTTATAGCCCTCGGGCTGCGAAGCCGAGGGGGCGGGGCGAGAGATCATGGGATTAACTGTGCCCGCGACCCCACGCCCCCCGATTACTGCGTAGAGTTACTGCGCCATAACGCCCACGGGAATCGCAACCGTCCGCCGCAGCCACAGCGGATCCGCCCGCGTGCCGAGGCCCGGTAGTGGCGGGCCCGATCCACTGTCACGTCCCATCAGGAGCGTGGCGTGGCAGGCCGGCCGGGCTGACGAGTGCCGCGTGGCGTGCTCGTGGCGGGCGGCAGGCCTGGGAAGCTTAGCAGGCACGTCACCTGTTTCCCGCCTTGATGTTCGAAATTGGCAGATGATCCCGCCTTGTCAAACCAACTCCCGCAGTCGGCGCATCGCAAGGCGGATCAAGCATTACCTCAGAGCATGGTGAGAGGGGAAGCTGCTGAGACTTCATGACCCCTCGGCCGTGATGCCTCACCAGCTTCGGGGACTACTGTCGGAGTAATGGGCCACGGGTAGCCTCACCCGAGGCCCCGAGCCTTTCAAGACTTTGGGCCGGCTTCGCCCCAAGACACCTCATATCGAAGCGCCACCTCCCGGTGGCCGGCTGGCTCAACGGCCGGCTGCCCGAAGGCGGCCAAGCACCAGTAGACGACACCAAGACCGACCGGCTCCTTGCAGAAGGCCTCCGGAGAGGCCGGCGTCTGACAGGCGGACGGCGAGCGCCCTCAGAGTCTGTGCCCTCATCAAGAGGACAAGACAGGGCGAGGCTATAGCGTAGCCCCTCACCCCCGAATCTTGGGCCCGGCGTGGCTACAGTGCCCCGTACAGGCGGAGATCTCCGCCCGGCGCGGCACTGTTGCCATTCCCCCTTGACGTCACTCCTGACAGGAGGAGTCCTGCTCCCCACGATGACCTGTCGGTACGGCCAGCAGGCGGCGGGCCCTACCAGGCAGAAAGAGCCCGGAAGACGGCGGAAGCCAGACCAGCCGGACCTAAGGGAGGCCGGTCTGCAAGAAGGCGGCCAGTTCCTCGTTCGGGACCCATGCGCCATCAACCAGATAAGACGTGGTATGGCTACAGTGATCTCCCACCAGACGGCGGGACTGTAGCCACACTTCACTGACCAAGCATGCGTCATTAGCAACACAGCTACAGTGATCAGCCGCCAACCTGACCCGCCAGCGGCGGGAGCAGCCTGTCGGCTCCGTACCAGACCAGTCGGTGGGGCCCACCAGGCGGCGGGCCCCAGCGGCCGGCGGAGAAGCCGGCAACCAGAGACGCTGACAGCTGGGCCCAGCACCCAGCCAGATTACCAATGTACCCCTGGGGGTAGGCCTATATAAACCCCCCAGGGCACCCATGCAAAGGGTTCCCACTCCATTAGAACTAGCCAATACCCTAGGGGAAGAAGAAGAGCTAGCCCTGCCACCTTCTGCCTCTAGCACACAGCTCAAGGAGCACCATTGTATCACTTGTTCCTTAGTGATCATGCGGAGACCCTGCAGAGCAGGACTAGGGGTGTTATCTCCTAGGAGAGCCCCGAACCTGGGTAAAGTGTGCCAGCGTTCGTGTCTACGCCTCATCCCGCTTCCAGGCACCGGATACGTTCTACTCGCTCCCACCATGATAAGCCATCCTTTGGCATATGTCGCACCCAACCCCTGACAAAGAACTCAACAACTTCGAGCATAACCAAGTGTGTAAATTAGTGCCAAGGCCAACCGGGAATCATAATGTCATTGGAACCAAGTGGATATTCAAGAACAAGCAAGATGCTCATGGGATCATTGTTCGCAACAAGGCTCGTTTGGTGGCTCAAGGCTACTCCCAAGTCGAGGGTATCGACTACGGTGAAACCTTTGCTCCCGTTGCTCGCCTTGAATCTATTCGTTTGTTGATTGCTTATGCTTCTCATCATAATTTCACGTTGCAACAAATGGATGTGAAGAGTGCTTTTCTTAATGGTCCCATAAATGAGTTGGTGTATGTCAAACAACCCCCCGGGTTCGAAGATCCCTATTTCCCCGATCATGTGTACCAACTCCACAAGGCGCTCTATGGCCTTAAACAAGCCCCACGTGCGTGGTATGAGCATCTTGCGGAGTTGTTACAAGATTGTGGGTTCGAAATCAGGAAAATCGACCCCACTCTTTTTACTAAGAAGGTCAAAGGGGAGTTGTTTGTGTGCCAACTATATGTTGATGATATTATTTTTGGTTCCCCTAACAAAGCTTTCAATGAAGAATTTGCCACTCTCATGACCTCAAAGTTCAAGATGTCTATGATGGGAGAGTTGAAGTTCTTTCTCGGGTTCGAAATCAAGCAAAGAAGAGAAGGAACCTTCATCAACCAAGCCAAATACACTCAAGACATGCTCAAGAGATTCGAGTTAAGTGATGTCAAGCCGGCCTCCACCCCAATGCCCGTCAAATGCCAACTTGACATTGATCCCAATGGTAAAGCGGTGGATCAAAAGGTATATCACTCCATGATTGGATCCTTGCTTTACCTTTGTGCGTCTAGACCGGATATCATGTTGAGTGTGGGAATTTGTGCACGGTTTCAAGCCGCACCTAAGGAAAGCCACTTTGTGGCGGTCAAGCAAATCTTTCGATATTTGGCTCATACCCCAAACTTTGGCTTATGGTACCCAAGAGGAGCCAACTTTGATCTTTTGGGTTATACAGATTCAGATTGGGCGGGAGACAAAGTGGATAGGAAGTCCACCTCCAGAGGGTGCCAATTACTTGGTTGCTCTTTAGTGAGTTGGTCTTCTAAGAAGCAAAGTTGTGTGTCTCTCTCGTCCACCGAAGCAGAGTATGTGGCTGCCGGTAGTTGTTGTGCTCAACTTCTATGGATGAGGCAAACTTTAAAGGATTACAGTGTCACTTGTGACGAAGTGCCTATTTGGTGTGACAATGAAAGTGCCATCAAGATCTCTCTCAACCCGGTGCAACACTTCAATACGAAGCATATTGAGATTCGGTATCACTTCATCCGGGATCACACTAGGCGGAAGGAGATCAAGCTCAAGTATGTCAACACTCATGATAACCTCGCAGATATTTTCACGAAGCCCTTGGATGAAGTAAGATTTCGCGAGTTAAGGCATGAGCTAAATATCATTGATTCGAGCAATGTGGTTTGAACCTTTGCACACCCCACCATATTCATCATGCCTTCTTGTCTAGGTGTAGGCATGGACATAGGGGGAGTGTTGTTCTCTCAATGAACTCTTCCTCCCCCCGTCATGCATAAATTGATCGAGTCTTTCACATTAACCATTTTTGATGGTACTTGTGCTTAAAAAGACGAGTTTTGGTCATGGGCCCAAGGTTAAAATCTTCGCGGCGCCGTACCTCTTGACTCAAACATAGGTGGCCTCGGCCACCGCCTCTCTCTTGAAGAGGTGTGTTTTCCTGTCCTCTTGCTAGTGTTCTTTTGTTGGATCTTAGTTTCCTCTTCTTGCTGTCGGTTTCCCTTCTTTTTGAGCCGAGCGTTTGTGTCTAGTTGTGAGTCATGCTGGGCGGTACTACCACTGGTGGTGTGCGGTACTACCGCTTATGTTGATAAGCGGTACTACCGCCCATCAGCGCGGTACTACCGCTGAGGGGCGGGACCAGGGGGTTATGTCGAGGCAGGGGGAGGTTTCGTCTCCCCCATACCCATTCGCTTCGCCCCCTCGTTCCTCTTCGTCTCTCCAGCGCCGTCTCGCCGCGGGAAGGATCCGGCGGGTGTCCGTCTCTGGGCCGTCCCTCTCCATTTCCTTCGGTGGAGTCGATCCCCACCTCGTCCTCTTGCCATGGATGCCGGTATTGCCCCCGTTCCTCCTCTCTTCTTGTCTAGATTTTAGATCTAGTGTTTTAGGGGCAATAGTGGTTGCATCTCTCGATTTTTGGCTAAATCTAGGCTTGAGTAGGTTGGAGAAGGCAACTAGACTCTGTGGATTGTTGTTTGGTAGGCTTATTTTTGAATTTGGCATCCCCGGTAGTGCCGGATCTGTCCACGGCAGTAGGGAACCGCCGTTCCCCGTCTCGAGCGGTACTACCGCCCATCTTGAGCGGTACTACCGCACGAGCGGTACTACCGCCCAGCTTGAGCGGTACTACCGCGCACGCGGTACTGCCGCGGTAGGGTCGCGGTACTACCGCTGGATGCCGAGTTCCATCATCTCCTACCACATTTTGATCCATGTTTGTTTTGTTTGGTGGCTTATGCTCTTTCTTTCGTGTTTCTTCTTCTGTCCATGTGTTTGGTTCCAGGTGATGAACATCCTGAGCAGTAAGTCCGCCGTGTCAACCCCGGGCGTTCAACGTCAAAGCGCTACCGCACATCTGAGTCAGCAGGTGGTTCCTCAAGTGCTCCACCTCCGCCTCAACTCAAGAAGAAGCCAGCCAACAGGCCGAAGCCGAGGGGCAAGACTGTGACTGAGATGACTGCCAAGGAATTCTGGGACAGGCGTCGCCGCAACCCCTATACGGAAGACCAAGAACCCAATTTGGTTAACCGCCCGTTCTGGAACCGTTTTCAGTATGCCACCTACTTTGATGTGATCAAGACTAAGAAGAACCTCTATGTCGATGTACGTTCCATCAACACGGATGCTATGGAAGAGGACCCTGAGTACTTTGGTGAAGCCCTTCAGATGTGCTCTCAGCTGAACATTCTCAGGATCATGCAGTTCAACAAGGACTTTGATGCAGATTTGGTGGCTCAATTCTATGCCACTGTCCATCTAGGAACTGATGAAGAAAGGACTCTGACTTGGATGACTAATGGCAAGTTGCTTTCTGTCAAGTGGAAGGCCTTCATGGAGCTACTTGAGGTGGAAGACCACGGGCTTGAGACTCCAGTCGGCTTTCGTCCTCACCGCAATGCTACCTCCACTCACAAACAAGCCCTCTGGCCCTACCGTTCTTTGAAGATTCACCCCGAGACTAAGAAGGAAACCTATGAGCTTCCTGCCTTTCTGGACATCCTTCACCGTGTCTTCCGCAAGACTCTCTTCCCTCGTATCAGGAATCTGGATATGGTTCACTCCTATCTTGTGGACATGCTTCTCTTCTGCCAGCATGAGAAGGAAGCAAACACTGGCGAGTCCCTGGACATTTCTCATGCTATGTGGTCTGAACTTGTTTCTGCTATTTCTGAGTGCAAGTGCCCGATTTATGGTCCGTTCATCATGTTGCTCATTGAGAAGGCCTGGAGACGTACCTATCCCACAGTGATGCTGGAAACTGGAGAATTGGTTTCTCATGAGATCAAGTGCCTGAGGATAAAGGACAATTGGGGCACCTCGGTCCCTAAATCTGGGGGTCCATCTTCTGCTGCTGCCATGGAGACCGAGGGCGAGGCTGATGCTGATGATGACGATGACTATGAGCCTTCTGGAACAGAGCCCTCTTGGGCAAAGAAGCTCAAGCACAAGATGAAGAAACTTTTCTGCATGGAGTCTCATGGTCAGTACATGACTCATGTGGCTGAGAAGAAGGCCAGGGGACGTCACAAGGAGCTTATGCGCCAGTTGGGTGCGACCGTTACCAGCGGATCTGAGGGCCAGATAACTGAGGAGGAGGAGTGGATTCAGCAGCACTGCCCGTGGACCGATTCCGACGCCGAGCAGTTTCCGACCGATGACGGCGGTGCAGACGATCCCGCTGGGATATGATGTTCGAGATCCTCAGCTTGCTTTCACCCGGAGTCGTAGCAACGCTCTTTGCCCCTTTTGGTGTCTCGATGCCAAAGGGGGAGAGAGTTTAGGGATTTTTGTCGTTGAGTTGCGAGTGTTTCTTTGTGGTTTCGTTGTGTTTTCTCGCCGTTTGCTTTGTTTGGTTTTGTGCCAGTGAGACCTAAGTTCCAGACATATGGTATGAGACATATGCTACCTTATCTTTATCTTATCATTATCTATGTCTATCTAGTCCGTTGGTATCTTATGAGTTGCATCCTTATCCTGTTATATACCCTGCTCTCTTGGATCCTGCTTAGGTTGTTGGTCTCTAAAATATAGGGGGAGTGTTGATCCTAGTATGTGTGCCGTGCAGTCCAAAGCACTTATCTAGATAGCACACATCTAGGGGGAGCCCGTCTATATTTTAGAGATGTGGGGTTTGCTTATGTCCTATGTCTTTTCCCGTTTGTGCAAATCCCGTATTGTCATCAATCCACCAAAAAGGGGGAGATTGTAAGGGCATATTTATCCCTAAGATGTTTTGGTGATTGATGACAATGCTTTTGCGGACTAATCATGTGCACTGAGTTTTTCAGAGATTCATCCTTTGGCACGAGACGATTCCCTCCCCTCGGAGTTTGAAGCGAAGACGGTGTAGCCCTTTCGATTCAGTTTTGGTGGACTAGTTTCGTAGGAGTCACCGTACTATCAAGAGGGGGTCTGCCTTGGTAAGGCTAGGGTGGAATCAACACGTACACATCCGCTTCAATGGAGAGCTCATTCCACTTTAGTTGTGCTTCTCTTGGTCCCAGTGGTAGTACCGCGGGCCACAGCGGTAGTACCGCCCGAGTGCTACAAGCGGCAGTACCGCTCCTCAGCGGTAGTACCGCTTGGATCCCTTAGCCGTAGTACCGCTGCGGCTCCATGCTACTACCGCCTCGACTCGAGGGCCCTTTTTCTCGTGTCGGGTTTTGCGGTACTAAGTGCGGCAGTAGAGGCGGTAGTACCGCTCTTAAGCGGTAGTACCGCCCTTACCACCGCAGTAGTACCGCTCTGGGCCTGGGTCCTCCATCCGCTCCTCGCCCCCTGGCTGCATGGCAGTACCGCGAGGGGGAGCGGCAGTACCGCTAGGGCCAGCGGTAGTACCGCTGCCCCCTGCGGTAGTACCGCCCTTTGCGGGGCTGCTTTGGGGGGTAACGGTTGGATTGTTCCCCCCACTATAAAAGGGGGTCTTCTTCCCCAAAGTTGACTTACCTCTTCCCCCAAAAAGCTCCATTGTTGCTCCAAGCTCCATTTTCGCCCGATCTCTCTCCCTAGCCAATCAAACTTGTTGATTTGCTCGGGATTGGGTGAGAAGGCCCCGATCTACACATCCACCAAGAGAAATTTGATTCCCCCCACTAATCCCTAGCGGATCTTGTTACTCTTGGGTGTTTGAGCACCCTAGACGGTTGAGGTCACCGCGGAGCCATAGTCCATTGTGGTGAAGCTTCGTGGTGTCGTTGGGAGCCTCCAATTAAGTTGTGGAGATTGCCCCAACCTTGTTTGTAAAGTTCCGGTCGCCGCCTTCAAGGGCACCAATAGTGGAATCACGGCATCTCGCATTGTGTGAGGGCGTGAGGAGAATACGGTGGCCCTAGTGGCTTCTTGGGGAGCATTGTGCCTCCACACCGCTCCAACGGAGACGTACTTCCCCTCAAAAGGAAGGAACTTCGGTAACACATCCTCGTCTTCACCGGCTCCACTCTTGGTTATCTCGTGCCTTTATGTCGGAGTAAATGACCACGGGTAGCCTAACCGACTCCCCCTGGCTCCTCAAAAAATTATCAGGTCATTTAAGCCTTCAAGCATACGAAGCATAGGGCCGCCTTCCCCCGGCCGGCTATCCCCAGGGCCGACTCCCAGAAGGCGACCCAGTCCCAGAAACCTTCCCCAAGAAAGCTACGAGATGGCCGACTCCAGGAAGCCGGCTCCAAAACGACCGACTCCCAGAAGCCAGCCATGAAGAACGCCGACTCCCAGAAGCCGGCCAAGACCGCACCCGCCAAGACTGTGTCCACCTAACGGTGATAAGACGGGGCGTGGCCACAGTACAGCCCACTACCCCCGAATCCCGAAGCAGGCATGGCCACAGGACGCCGTACGGGTCAGCCATCTCCCGTCTGGCACGGCACTGTAGCCATGTTGGCCTCAACGTCATCCACGACAGACGCCAGTACGGCCCGCGGGCGGCGGGCCCCTTTAGCCAGAGAGACGCTCGAAGGCGGCCCGGCCTCCCCTAGTCGGCCAGGGGCGTAGCCGGCCCCCAGGAGCCGGCTACCTCCCTCCCTCGAAACATGTGCCACATTAAGGAGACAAGACGAGGTAAGGCTATAGTGAGAGCCCGCAAGGCGGCTACGCTGTAGCCATGCTTACCTCGACAAAGCCCTCGTCATCAGGGGCGAGGCAACAGTAACCAGCCGCCGACAAGACCCCCAAGCGGTGGGGCCGGCCTGTCGACCAAGAGGCCGGCAGCCGGCGGGACCCACCAGTCGGCGGGCCCCAATGGCCGGCGGAGAAGCCGGCGAACACAGACACTGATGGCTGGGACCCGCGCCTAGCCGGATTACTATTGTACCCCTGGGGGGTAGGTCTATATAAAACCCCCGGGGCACCCATGCAAAGGGTTGG
Source organism: Triticum aestivum (assembly GCF_018294505.1). Taxonomy (NCBI): domain Eukaryota; kingdom Viridiplantae; phylum Streptophyta; class Magnoliopsida; order Poales; family Poaceae; genus Triticum; species Triticum aestivum. Next base: position 176,921,652 of record NC_057811.1, read on the forward strand.
TCTCATAGAATTACACACACCATATAGAGAGAAAGGGAGAGCTAGCCTTGCTCTTCTTCTCCCTCGAATCCGACAGCTCAAGGAGCAGTTGTAGCTACTCGATTTGATCTAGTGATCATGCGGAGACCCCGCAGAGCAGGACTAGGGGTGTTATCTCCACGGAGAGCCCCGAACCTGGGTAAGATTCGCCGGCGTGCATGTCTTCTCCTCATCCCGTTTCCAGGCTCCGGCGACGTCTTACTGGCTCCCACAATGATAAGCCACCCGTTGGCATATGTCGCACCTACCACCCGACATTTGGCGCCCACCGTGGGGCCAGGTGCACCGTCGTCCGGAGACCTGTTCTGGACGGGAACCCTTTTCCTCCCCCGCGAGCGCAGCCAGCCTGCTGCGCCCGACGGCGTTTTCCCCGACGCGCTGCAAGGCGTCGACGACGTCTGCGCAGCGAGCTGCCTCGCCGATCAGCTCGGCGAGACTTGCATCTCTGACGAGCCCGCGTCCGACGCGGGCATGGACTACCCCGAGAGCCGCCTCGTCAGCCTCCTCGACCAACTTCACGTCTCGAGCGAGCTTGCTATGGACTTGGAGTCGGTCGGCTCCACCGACCCGATGCTTGTCGACTCCGACACGACATCGCTCGATGCCTACCCCTCCGACGTGGTGGTCTTCGTCGACCCTCTCCCTCGAGCTGACAGCGGCAGCAGCGCTGTCACCGAAGTGCTGGTCATCAGCCACATCGCCAACTCGGGCGAGAACACCCACGACGCCCTGCAAGCGGCGATGCATGACTTATCCGTCCCCATCCCGGTTGACGCCGACGCCGAGACCTTGGAGGCACGCCGCCTCGCCCTCATCGCGGAAGGCCAGAAGATAGCCTCCATGAGACGCCTCACCGAGGCTCACCAGCGCGAAGTCGACCGCGCCGCCTTTGGCACGCCACCTCATGGCGGGCCGAGCCGAGCCGGCCTCGTCCAGAAGCGCGGCGCGGCCATCGCCAGCATGCTGGGGGCGGACCGCCCCGTCTACGCCACCACGCTCGAGAATCTGCGAGCCGCTCAGGCGGCCGCTGAAGAGCTAAATGGGCCGGGAGCCGATGAGCTCCCCTACATGACAAGGCGAATCCAGCAGCTGATCGACGCGGCCGTGGAGCGGCACGAAGCCGGCGCCCGCGCTGAGAGTCCTCCCCCGCGCCGAGAGCACGCCGCGACATCCCGGTCGCCGACTGCGAGCGGCGCCCGCGCGAGGAAAGACAAGGAGCCGGCTGCTAGCCGCAGCCGGACTCGAATCACCATCGAGCGCGACGCGGAAGGCCGCCCTCGAGCAGTGGAGCGCCAAGGAAATCTGCCTCCTCCCCCACCTCGAGGGGAGAGATATCCCACCCCGCCGCCTGTCACGCATCCGACTCTTGGTGGCCGACTAGGCCACCGCGAAGGAGTCGACGAGAACGACGCCCGCCACCGGATCGACCGCCTGGCTCGGTCCCTGGTGCTAGAAGAAGAAGACGATGTCGGCCCGCCATGCTTTGGCCCCCGCATTCGCGACGAGCCCTTCCCCAAAGGGTTCTCGCTCCCTAGAGACACGCCCAAGTACAACGGCTCTGTGAAGCCGGAAGATTGGCTCATCGACTACTCTAATGCTGTCAGCATAGCCAACGGCAATCGGCGTGTAGCCGTGAAGTACGTCCCCCTCATGCTACAAGGCACGGCGCGCACCTGGCTCAACAGCCTCAAGCCCTACAGCATCAACAGCTGGCTGGACTTCACGGAAGTCTTTGTCCGCAACTTCACCAGCACGTACAAGCGGCCTCCCAAGCCTCACCAACTCTCCCTATGCGTCCAAGGGCCAAACGAGTCGACCCGCGACTACCTCACGCGGTGGGCCGAGCTCCGCAACTCCTGCGAGGGGGTGCACGAGGTTCAGGCCATCGAGTACTTCACCGCCGGGTGCCGAGAGGGCACCCTCCTCAAGCACCGACTCCTCTGCGACGAGCCGGCTACCCTCGACGAACTGCTGATCATCGCGGACAAGTACGCCATGGCCGACTCCTCGATGAAGATCGAACTCCGAGTGGACGCCTCTGGGAAGATGATTGCTCCGGCTCCCAAGACGCCGGCTGGCGACTCCAATCGGCGCCCCTACCAGAACGATCACAAGCGCAAGGCCCCTATGCCGCCTTCCACCAGTCGGCAAGTGGCCACAGTTGAAGATGAGCAGCCCGAAGAGCGGCCCGCTCCCAAGAAGAAGGGTGGCAGGCCGGCTTGGCAGCCGGCTTTCTCCTACGAGCAGACTCTCGATGCCCCCTGCAAGTTCCACAGCGGCGCGAAGCCGTCCAACCACACGACCCGAAAGTGCCACTAGCTCACACGGATCTCCAAGGGCGAGGGGCTGGTGCCGCCTCCGCCTCCCGGCCCGCCGCCTCCAGCCCCCCAACAGCCGGCGGCTCGACCAGCAGTCGGAGCCATTCAAGATGAGTTCCCTGAAGAGCACGCCGCCTACGTAGTCTTCACAAGCCAAGTTGAAGACAAGCGCAGTCAGCGCCGACAGCACCAAGAGGTCAACACAGTCGCCTCCCACAACCCCGAATTCATGCACTGGTCCGAGAAGCCCATCAACTGGAGCCAGGCCGACCACCCAGAGGTGATGCCGTCCCCTGGCTCCTACGCACTAGTATTGGATGTCACCCTCGCGACGGAGAGGCGAGCTGCCCAATTCTCCCGCGTCCTGATCGATGGCGGAAGCAGTATCAACATACTATACCGCGATACCATGGAGAAGCTGAACATCAAGGCGAAGCAGCTCATGCCAAGCCGGACCGTGTTCCATGGCATCGTACCCGGCTTGTCCTGTTCCCTGATCGGCAAGATCAAGATGGATGTTCTCTTCGGAGACAAGGATCATTTTCGCCGAGAAGCGATCTGGTTTGAGGTAGTGGATCTGGAGAGCCCTTACCATGCTTTGCTTGGCCGACCTGCTCTGGCCAAGTTCATGGCTGTGCCCCACTACGCCTACCTGAAGATGAAGATGCCGAGCTCGAAGGGGATCATCACTGTAGCCGGCGACTACAAGAAGTCCATCGAGTGCGCTATGGCCAGCAGTCGGCTGGCCGAGTCCCTCGTAGTGGCAGAAGAGAAGAAGATACTGGAACGGGTTGTGGCCATGGCCGGCAAGCAGCCGGCCTTGTTCCCCAACCCCAAAGATTATGATGCGCAGGGCTCCTTCTAGCCAGCCAAGGAGACGAAGAAGATACCTCTGGACCCGGAAAACCCGGAAAGGTTTGCTGTCATTGGGGCAAACCTGGACAGTAAATAGGAAGGCGAGCTCGTCGACTTCCTCTGTGAGAATCGAGACGTCTTTGCATGGTCCCCAAAGGACATGCCGGGTGTCCCGAAGGATCTCGCCGAGCACAAATTACACGTCCGAGCCGACGCGAAGCCGGTCAAGCAGCCCCTCCGCCGACTGTCAGAAGAGAAGCGAAGAATCGTAGGAGAAGAGATAGCCCGGCTCCTCGCCGCTGGCTTTATTATGGAAGTATTTTTCCCAGAGTGGCTTGCCAACCCAGTCTTGGTATTGAAGAAGAACAACAAGTGGCGTATGTGTATAGACTACACCAGCCTCAACAAGGCCTGCCCCAAAGATCCGTTTGCTTTGCCATGGTTTGACCAAGTGATAGACTCCACGGCCGGATGCGAGTTGTTGAGTTTTTTGGATGCCTACTCAGGGTACCATCAGATCAAGTTGGACCCAGCAGACCGCCTGAAGACTGCCTTCATCACACCATTCGGAGCTTTCTGTTACCTGACTATGACATTCGGCTTAAGGAATGCCGGTGCCACTTTTCAGCGTTGCATGCAGAAATGCCTCCTCAAGCAACTCGGCAGAAATGCCCACGTCTACGTAGACGATATTGTGGTGAAGACAGAGAAGCGCGGCACCCTGCTGGAGGACCTCAAAGAAACATTTGCCAATTTGCGCCGATTCCAGATCAAGCTCAACCCCGAGAAATGCGTGTTCGGAGTACCAGCTGGCCAGCTGCTAGGCTTTCTGGTCTCCGAACGCGGCATTGAGTGCAACCCTGTGAAGATCAAGGCCATTGAGAGGATGGAGATTCCCACCAAATTGCGGGACGTGCAGAAGTTCACTGGGTGCCTGGCCTCCTTAAACCGCTTTATCAGCTGGCTAGGAGAGAAGGCCCTCCCCCTGTACCGACTCATGAAGAAATCCACTCATTTCGAGTGGAATGACCAAGCTGACTAAGCCTTCCATGAGTTGAAGAAAATGCTGACTACTCCACTTGTCCTGGCGGCGCCGACTGAGAAGGAGCCCATGCTCCTCTACATTGCCGCGACTAGCCGAGTGGTCAGTACAGTTGTCGTGGTCCAGCGCCCGGAAGAAGGCCGAGCCCAGCTAGTCCAGAGGCCGGTGTATTATCTAAGCGAAGTACTATCCAGCTCAAAGCAAAACTACCCGCACTACCAGAAGATGTGCTATGGGGTGTACTTCGCCGCCAAGAAGCTGAAGCCCTACTTCCAAGAGCATCCCATCACGGTCGTGTGCACCGCCCCGCTTGCCGAGATCATAGGCAGCCGGGATGCATCCGGCCGGGTGGCTAAATGGGCCATTGCGCTGGCACCATACACAATCTTCTACCAACCCCGCACCGCCATCAAGTCCCAAGCATTGGCCGACTTCCTCGTCGACTGGGCCGAGACCCAGTACCTACCGCCGGCTCCTGACTCTACCCATTGGCGGATGCACTTCGACGGGTCCAAGATGCGCACCGGCTTGGGAGCTGGCATCGTCCTCACCTCTCCCAAAGGCGACAAACTCAGATACACGCTGCAAATCCACTTCGCCGCCTCCAACAACGTGGCCGAGTACGAGGCGCTCATACATGGGCTCCGGCTAGCCAAAGAACTCGGCATACGCCGGATCCTGTGTTATGGCGACTCAGACTTGGTGGTCCAGCAGTCATGTGGCGACTGGGACACCAAGGATGCAAACATGGCGAGCTATCGATTCCTCGTCCAGCAGATCAATGGGTACTTCGAAGGGTGCGAGTTCCTTCACGTACCACGGGCCGACAACGACCAAGCAGATGCCCTGGCGCGGATCGGCTCCACCCGACAGGCTATACCGACCGGTGTCTCCCTCCAGCGCCTCCTCAAGCCGTCTCCAGAGTCGGACTCTATCTTCGTACCGCCTGCCCCCGATGCAGCCGGATCCGACTGGAGGGACCCCACAGGTGGCACGGGGACTTCGACAACCGGCCCGGGGACTGCCGTAGTCACACCCGGCTCGGGGACTACAGCAGTCGGCTCGGGGACTGCAGCAACAAAAGAAGCGGTGGCCGACTCCAATTCCACGCCACCCGACCCACCCACCCGAGTCATGGTGGCAGTACTAATAGTAGAAGAAGTCACAGCTCCATCATGGGCCTAGCCCATCCTCAAATTCCTAGTCAACAGAGAGCTGCCGGCTGATGAGATCTCAGCAAGACTAGTGCAACGACGAGCCGGAGCATATGCAATAATAAACAGAGAGCTTGTCAAGCGCAGCGTCACTGGAGTCTTCGAGCGCTGCGTCGAGCTAGAGAAAGGAGTGGCAATCCTCAAGGATATTCATCAAGGTGAATGCGGCCACCACGCAGCCTCAAGATCACTTGTGGCCAAAGCTTTCCGCCACGGTTTCTTTTGGCCGACTGCTTTGGAAGATGCTAAAGAGATAGTCAAGAGCTGCAGAGGATGCCAAGTCTTCAGTTCCAAGCAACACCTGCCGGCTTCTGCACTCAAGACCATCCCCCTCACCTGGCCCTTTGCCGTCTGGGGACTGGACATGGTGGGCCCATTCAAGACAGCCCGCGGTGGCTTGACACATCTGCTTGTCGCCGTGGACAAGTTTACCAAGTGGATCGAAGCGAAGCCGATCAAGAAGCTGAACGGGCCGACTGCCGTGACATTCATCACCGACATCACTACTCGGTACGGCGTGCCGCACAGCATCATCACCGACAATGGCACAAACTTTGCCAAAGGAGCACTGGCACGTTTTTGCGCGACGCAGGGTATCCGACTGGGCTTAGCGTCCGTTGCCCACCTGCAGTCAAACGGCCAGGTCGAGCGAGCAAATGGACTCATCCTCTCCGGCATGAAGCCCCGACTGGTCGTACCACTGGAGCGATCGGCCGGCTGCTGGCTCGATGAGCTGCCGACTGTCCTCTGGAGTCTGCGTACTACCCCTAACAAGTCAATCGGCTTCACTCCGTTCTTCCTTGTATATGGTGCCGAGGCTGTCATCCCAACCGACATCGAGTTCGACTCGCCTCGGGTCACCATGTACATGGAGGCGGAGGCCAAGGAAGCGCGAGAAGACGGTGTCGACCTGCTGGAAGAAGGCCGGCTATTACCACTCAGCCGGTCCGCCATCTACCAGCAGGGGTTGCGCCGTCACCACAACCGCAAGTTCAAGCCAAGATCTTTCCAGGAGGGCGACCTTGTGCTTCGGCTGATCCAGCGAACAGCCGGCCAGCACAAGCTCTCGGCCCCTTGGGAAGGCCCTTTCGTCATCAGCAAGGCACTAGGCAACGACTCGTACTACCTGATCGACGCGCAAAAGCCAAGAGCACACAAGAGGGATGATTCTGGCAAGGAGTCGGAGCGACCATGGAACGCGAACCTCCTGAGAAGATTTTACAGTTAAAAGCAGTGTATGATGCTACCCTTTTGTATTAAGTACGAAACAACAGGCCCCCCGAGGGGCACTCGGGGACTGCCTTCCTTTATCTATGAATGATGAGTGTCATATTCATGAATGTATTATTACATTTGATTTCTGTCTCACACCGGGTTCGACTAGTCGGCCTGGGGACTGGCCGCCTTAAGTTATATTAAAGTTCTACCTGAAGTCAGACAAGTAGTGTGCCGGCTCCCGAGTCCTCTCTTTTTGAAAGTCGCAGCTCAAAGAACCGACTGTCCGACTAGCAAGAGCCAAGGCAGAAAGGATGCCCACACAAAAAACGGCTAAGGACTAATGAACTTGTATAGCGAAAAGACGGCCTCCAACCACGCTTGCCGGCTGTTAGAACAGCCGGCTGGCCGGCTTCCCAAACACTTCGCTATAATCCAACAAAGCTAGAGTACTTGCCCTCCCAACTGGCCAAGCACTTCTCCAGCCACAGATTGCAGAGCAACTGTCCGACTGGGGAGGCGGCAACCAAGGGAGGGCGGCAAAGGAAACAGCAGAAGGATGAAAAGCAAAGAACAAGGGAAAGCCAAACACATGCATAATCATATCTACATATAAAGCCCCCAACAGGCCGGCAATCAACATAGTTCGAATACACCCCCAGTGGGTGGAATTGTGCAAACTTACCAAAATATTGGTCCAAAAGTGATAAGACAGGAAAATAAAGATAGCAGACTAGACTAAAGGCGCGGTGTGGGAGCCGGGTTGGTCGGTGGAGACGGCGCCACCGACTAGAGGAGTGGCCGACTGGCGGGTCTCGGCTTGATCATCGCCGGCTGCAGGCGGTGCACCCGCGCGTGCCGTGTTGCTGGAGGCACGGTCAAGCTGAGGCTGACCGGCCGCTCCACCATCCGGCCCGGCGTCTTCACTCTCCTCCTCCTCCTCTTCGCCCTCGTCGCTGGAGTCGATCTCCTCCGCCGAGTCTTCGCCGTCTGCCGGGTTCAGCCCGAACCATTCCTCCGGCTGGGCAACACCGTTGTCGTCCACCTCAAGGGCGAAGGCGCTGGTGTCGGTGTAGTCGGCGATTGCTGAAGCCCGCCGGATGATAGCCGGCCGCGCCGGCTCCAGCTCCGTGCCGGCCTGCTGCCGCCAGGTGGCCAGCTGGTCCAGACTCAGCCCAGGATACCAGGCCTTGACGAACTCCAGCGCCCGCCTAGCGCCGGACCGAGCCGCCGAAGCGTTCCAAGCCTCAAAGCGGCCGACCGCCACCTCCAGCCAGTCGGCAGTCCGACTGGGGGTGCGGGGAATCACTTCACCAGGCCAGAGAGCGGCCAACACCTGCGCCCCGACACGTTTAAGCCGGCGGAGCAGGCGATGAGCCGGCTGGAGGCGAGCCTGGATCGCCAAGAGCTGCTCCTCCAGCGACCGGCGAGCGTTTGGCGCGATCTCGGCGCCAGCCTGCCTCTGTGCCTCGCGGCGGGCCTCGTTGATCTGGTTGGCGGCGGTAGAGTAGCTAGGGAAGTACTCTGCGCAAGAAAGAAAGAGAAAGAAGAGAAAAAAACACCAAGTCAGAAAACGAGCCAAAACGGCAAGGGGCAAGCAAGGACGAAGAAGAAGGTGGCTTACCGTCAACCAGATCTTCGATCTGGCCATAGCCGTTGATCAGCGTCTGCTTTGCTTCGGCCCAGCTAGCCGCCTCTATCTCATACTCGGCCTGGAGGGCGGCCTCGCTATCCTGCACCGCCTTCAGGGCCGCCTTGTGGCTCTCCTCCTGGTCGGCCAACCTCTTGGCCAGGCGGTCACGCTCCTGCGCCAAGGCGGCAAACTCGGCCTCCTTAGCACGGAGGGCGGCCTGAGACCCTCCCAGCTGCTCCCTTAGACTGGCGTTGGCCGCTGCAGGGATGGCAGAGAAAAAAGAAGCAATAAGAAGAAGTCGTCAAGGAAGACCCGACCCGACTGCTCAGCAGTCGGCCCGAATCTCGGGGACTACACCCAGTGGGTGTGCTGACGCGCCGCCATGTGAGATAAAGGACGAAGCACTTACCCCGGCTCTCAGATAGGTCAACAGTCTTCTGGGTGAGCTCCCGAGCCTGGGAGTTGAAGGCAGCCACGCGGAGGTTGTGGTAGTCCTGCAAGTCAGGCAGAAGAGCGAATGAGAACAAGAATAGCAAAACAAGGTCCGCTAGGAAGTTCCAAGCCGCCTGCTCAGCAGCCGACTCGGAACTCGGGGACTACACCCAGCGGGTGCGCTGACGCGCCCCCACGGAAGAAATCAAGATCAAAAAAGCAAAGACAAGAAGACTAACCCGGATGGCCGCCCGCATCGCAAGGAACTCGTCGTTGTACTTCCTTAGCGCCGTAGCCTGGGCTTGGAGCCGGGTCCGGACGTCCTGCGCGGCCACGTTCATCACGTCCGTCCCTCCGCCCGACGTCCACCCCGAGCTGGCGCTGGCCGCCTCCATATCCTGGGCCGACAAGCTGGAGCCCACGGCCGGCTGCGGCTCCGATGCAGCCTTCTGCGGCTCTGATGCGGCCTTCCCCGCACGCTGGCGCGACGGCGTCCGGACCACCAGATCAGTCCTCGCGGCCGGCTCGCCCCCGACCGATTGCACAGGCGGCAAGTTAGGCCGGCCGCCTTGAGTCGCCCCAGTCGGCGGGGCCGGTGCCGCCTCCCTCTCCAGGACGACGACGTCGTCCTCCCTCTCCAGCCCCGGCTGGTCACCGCCGGCTTCTTCTGGCGAGGGCTCTGGGGCCCCAGGCGCCGCGACGCGCAGTGGGGTGACCAGCAAGGCCCCCTCCGCCGTCGCCGCAGCCGCAGCCTCTGCTTGGGCCTTGGCCGCGGCGTCGGCGCGCGCCTTCGCCGCCTCCTCCTCCTGCGCCGCCTTGGCGGCCGCCGCCCTCAATGCCTCTGCCTCCCGCGCCTCCCGCTCCTCCCGCGCCTCCCGCGGGTTCCGCTTCGTCGCCGCCTGAAGATCGGCACGGGGGTCCACGCGGCGAGTAGTGCTCCCGGATCCTCCTGGCGACCCAACGACGGAGGCGGCAGCAACCCGCTCGAGCGATAATGGAGCCCTGGTTTTTTGAGAAAGGACAAGGATTAGGAACTACCAGAGAAAAGAAGAAAGAATACACGAAGGAGCGGGCCGCCTTCGCGGCGGCCTCTTCCCGCCTGGTCGCCGCCGCCCCGCCTCTGGGCTTCTTCGGCCGACTGCCGAACAAGCCCGGCGCGGCACGACACTTTTGCCCGCCGCCCCGAGCAGGCGGCGGCGGCGGAGGAACCCGCGCCGTGGCCAGACGCCGGCTGGCAGCGTGGGACGACTTCCGCCTCGTCGTCGTCTGGCCAGTCGTCGAAGCTGACTCCAAGCCCGGAGCCGCCTGCCTCGCCGCCGGCTTGGCCACCGCCCGCCTCGGTGTTGTCATCCATGGCGGCCGCCCCCAAGTCGGGGTCCTACAGGTCGTGCTTCGTCCGGTCGGGGACGAATCGGCGCTCCGCGTCCGACCCGCCTGCAGGCCGAAGAAGAGGGCTCTGTCGAGACAAGCCGACTAGTCAGAGTCGGCCAAAAGGAACTCGGCGACAAAACTGAGAGAAGAAAGGGAAAAAGAGAACATACCGTGGGAGGCGGGTGAGCTCGGCAATATGGCTCCTTGCCAAACTGCCACTCTACGGAGAGCTTGCAGTTCGCAAGGTAGTTCACCATGTGGGCCACTTCGTCGCGCGGCATGTCTTTGGTGCACATCCGACTCGGATCGAGCTGGCCGCTCATCTGATAGATCAGATGAGGGCGGCTCTGGAGCGGAAGCACCCGGCGCGTGATGAAGGCGGCCAGCAGGTCGGGCCCAGATAGGCCCTCCGACTGGATCATCACCCGCAGTCGGGCGACAGCCGCGGCTCCAGCCGGCGTCAGCTTCACGGCCCGATAGGACCACTGGGGCCGCCTACCCGCTGGCGGGCCGGCTTCGTAAGCTGGCAAATTGACGTAGTCGCCTTGCGGGGCGACGTTCTTCACATGGAAATATGACTTGTGCCAGAGCTTCACCGACTGGATCAGCGTGATGACGGGGAAGGGGTTGTCGGCTGTCACCCTCCGCATCGCGATGAAGGCGCCACTCTGAGCCGGCACGCCCTGCATACGCGTGCCCAGGTTGGACTAGAAGAACTCCCCCCAGAGCTTGAGGGTGGGGAGGACGCCGAGGTAGCCTTCGCACAAGGTGACGAAGGCGGACAGCAGCACCACCGTGTTCGGGGTGAGGTGGTGCGGCTGGAGTTGGTAGAATTCAAGAAAGGAGCGGAAGAAGGCGCTCGCGGGCAAGCCGATGCCGCGCAAGAAATGCGAGCTGAAGACCACCCGCTCGCCCTCCTCCGGCTCCGGCGTGATCTCCTTCGCGGGCGCGAGACGGACCCGCACCTTGTCCGCGCCGGGCAGCCGCCGCGTCTTGCGGAGGAACTCGACGTGGTCCTCATGGACGTTGGAGCCGTCGCAATCCCCGCCGTACTGCATCGCGGCATGAGACCGGCGGGAATGAGCGCGGCGGCGGAGAAAGGAGTGGTGGAACGGTACAGCGGCGAGACGCTACTGTGAGGGAGAGCAGAAGGAAGAAGATGGCGGCGAGGAGAGGTGCGTGCGAGCGCCTGCCGCTTCCCCCTCCCCCTACTTATAGCTTCGCGCGGCGAAGCCGAGGAGGCGAGGCGTGGGGTGGAACGTGGGATTAACTGCACCCACTCCCCCACGCCTCGCGATTACTGCGCCCTAAAGACGTGCCGAAACCGCCGCAGGAAGACGTGCGGGCGGCTTTGGGCCGCAGAGAATCCGCGCCTGGGCCCGGGGGTAGGAGTGGTGGGCCCCCGACCTGCGGCGACGTCTCATCGCGCGCGTGGGCTGGCAGGCTTTTTAGCCAAGGGATGCCATGTGGTTCGCAGGCGGCGAGTGGCCGGCCCGTAGCCCAGCGCGCGAGCCAGCAGACTCCCGCCCTCCGACTTCAAAAAATTTCGCCAAGGCGGTGCGCCCAACCGAAGCCGGCTCCCAGCTGCCAGCTCGTCAAGATAGGAAGCTGACCGAGCTACTCGACTTCCACCCAACCTCGAAGCCCAATCAGCTTCGGGGACTACTGTCGGAGTAAATGGTGACGGGTAGCCTAACCGACTCCCCTGGCTCCTCAAAAAATTATCAGGTCATTTAAGCCTTCAAGCATACGAAGCATAGGGCCGCCTTCCCCCGGCCGGCTATCCCCAGGGCCGACTCCCAGAAGGCGACCCAGTCCCAGAAACCTTCCCCAAGAAAGCTACAAGATGGCCGACTCCAGGAAGCCGGCTCCAAAAGGACCGACTCCCAGAAGCCAGCCATGAAGAACGCCGACTCCCAGAAGCCGGCCAAGACCGCACCCGCCAAGACTGTGTCCACCTAACGGTGATAAGACGGGGCGTGGCCACAATACAACCCACTACCCCCGAATCCCGAAGCAGGCATGGCCACAGGACGCCATACGGGTCAGCCATCTCCCGTCCGGCACGGCACTGTAGCCATGTTGGCCTCAACGTCATCCACGACAGACGCCAGTACGGCCCGCGGGCGGCGAGCCCCTTTAACCAGAGAGACGCTCGAAGGCGGCCCGGCCTCCCCTAGTCGGCCAGGGGCGTAGCCGGCCCCCAGGAGCCGGCTACCTCCCTTCCTCGAAACATGTGCCACATTAAGGAGACAAGACGAGGTAAGGCTACAGTGAGAGCCCGCAAGGCGGCTACGCTGTAGCCATGCTTACCTCGACAAAGCCCTCGTCATCAGGGGCAAGTTAACAGTAACCAGCCGCTGACAAGACCCCCAAGCGGTGGGGCCGGCCTGTCGACCAGGAGGCCGGCAGCCGGCGGGACCCACCAGTCGGCGGGCCCCAATGGCCGGCGGAGAAGCCGGCGAACACAGACACTGACGGCTGGGACCCGCGCCCAGCCGGATTACTATTGTACCCCTGGGGGTAGGCCTATATAAACCCCCGGGGGCACCCATGCAAAGGGTTGGTCTCATAGAATTACACACACCATATAGAGAGAAAGGGAGAGCTAGCCATGCTCTTCTTCTCCCTCGAATCCGACAGCTCAAGGAGCACTTGTAGGTACTCGTTTTGATCTAGTGATCATGCGGAGACCCCGCAGAGCAGGACTAGGGGTGTTATCTCCACGGAGAGCCCCGAACCTGGGTAAGATTCGCCCGCATGCATGTCTTCGCCTCATCCCGTTTCCAGGCACCGGAGACGTCTTATTGGCTCCCACAATGATAAGCCACCCGTTGGCATATGTCGCACCTACCACCCGACACTTTACTTGTGCAAGCTTATTTGTGTTGTATCCCTTGCTTGCTTGTGTGCTTGTTGTTATTGCATCATATAGGTTGCGCACCTAGTTGCATATCGAGACAACCTACTTCGATGCAAAGTTTAATTTGGTAAAGAAAAGCTAAAAATTGTTAGTTGCCTATTCACACCCCCCTCTAGTCAACTATATCGATCCTTTCACCGGTATAGAACCGAAAGCAAAGAGGCAACGACTTCCTAACAAGGTCAGGACTACTAGACTGGTGGTCACGGAGGTGGACGGCGGCAATTTTGAGCCAAACGCGCCCGAGGAAGCGCGCGCGTGCTACGGCAATCAAATAGGCTGCATCATACGGACAACCGCCACCATCAACGATGAGAAACTACAGAAGATAGATAATATGAAGCCCTCCCTCCTAAAGAAGCTGCACCAGATATTCTTGTTCCCGGGCCGGAATGAAAAGGATTATAAAGATCCAGAAGGACCCGGCAATGAAGAAGATAAACAAACACGCCATGACCAAGTTTAGCGACGCGTTGTACGCCAGGAAATCAAGGGTGAAATATCGGATCGTCAACAAAAAGGAACCCTGCTATGAGATTGTAAAGGATAATCCGACAATCATGGCAGAGCACTTTGAAATATTCAAGGTGGCTTGCGAGGCCAAAGCTGCCAAAAAAAGTCGAAGTACATGAAGGGGCTTCAACAGAGGAACATTGGGTGCCACCACCTCGGAAGCCGTGGTTACAGCAGGAAGAGGTCCATATGGGCCAAGGAGGACGCGGAAGCCGCGTGTCTGGGCATCCCAGACCCCTTGGCAGAGTTCACCGTCCCGCAGGAGCGTGACGTCCTCAGGGCCCGGCACCGTTGGGGCCCAGTGAAGAAGATTTTCAAGACGAACGCGGTCACGACGGAGTTCATGAGACTGCTGGTAATTTTAGTTTCTGATCAATTCGACTGCACATTAGTCATATTTGTAAACGATCCTTGTGCCTTTTGCAGAGAGAGTAGCACAGGATTGCGGCCGAAAGCGACTCGCCGTCTGAGGCATTGGCGAGGCCCAAGTGGGACACTCCATTCAACCTGGCGTTGAACATATTGAAACGACTCCCGATGGAGACTCGACCGTCGTATGGACGCATGCACGGTGTCGGAGACGGCGCCACGTGGAAGAAGTACTACTGTGAGACCACGGAGGAGAGAAAGGAAAGACAGAGGTTAACTGAAGAAAACATCGACAAGAAGGTTGAGATTGCGGTTGAGAAGAAATCATCTGAGACAGTCGCAACAGCGGTAGCTGCCACAAAATAGGTGCTTGTAGATATGTCTACTTCCTTGGTTCCGTCTGTTTTCAATTGGAGCAGGCAAAATCCAGAAAAAAATGCAGCGGACTTTCCCCTTGCTCACTTCTTGGGGAGCAGCTCGACCAGCGTTGCACCAGCACCTGCAGCGGCACCGACTCCCGCACCGGCTCCTGCACCTGCTCTGGCACCGGCTCCGCCACCGGACGTGCTCGGCGGTGCTTCGTCTTTGGCTGAGCTCGACGCCCTCACGGTATCTGTCACACCGGCCCCCTTCAATAGATGTATAATCTCACGTTTTCATTGCCTTTCGGATGTCTCACCTCGCAGACTTTTCTTTGCAGGCCGACGAAACCCCGTGCACCATATTGTACACCATCGGCGACAAGAAGGTGGACATGGGGAAGGCGACGATAATGGAGCCTAAGGAACCATTGTTCCACAGCCGGCCAATCCCCCCGGACGTCTTCAAGGTTTCTGTGGCCAGTGTCAAACCGGGCCACGAGAATTTGCCTCCTCTGGTACTGGTGGGGGATGACGACGAGACCCCGCGGTGGCTTGGTGATTGTTGCAATGGGTGGGTCCTGTTGTGGCCAAAGAGTCTGCTTCGTCTGGAGGCGGCCGGGAGCACACCCACGAGCACACAGTTAGGTATGAACATTAACACCTCACCCACCCAATTAGCGCTGGCTGTTGTGCTGGGTGATAGCGGAGGGGGTGAGGAAAAGGCTCCATTGTCGCTAGTGACGTCGCCATAGATGAGGATGAGGATGAGGATGACACTCAACAGTATGTCAATACTGGCACCTACTTAGGGTTTGAGCGTCATGAGTCGGTGCCTGAATTGCCGTCTCCGGAGGCTGAACGCATTATGGACGACCTTCCGGTAGTAAAGAAGTCTAGGAAGAGACCGAGGAAAGGCAAAAAAGCTGCTTCTATGATCCAGCCGCCTCAGCAGCCTCGGGTTCAAGACCGTATAGATATCCCCGGTGCGGAAAAATGGCATATCCCCGGTCAACCAATCCTACCTGAAGCAGTGCTAGGGGCCAGATTCGGTGATCTAAGGAGACTTCATGACGATGTGCTGCGGATAGAGAAAGGTCTCATCGCCTCGAAAGATCCAGGATACCCACTCTATGTGGTTAACGTTCCGCGGCAATTGTCGTACAACGACACATTCCCCGCGGAGAAGTTCTTCCTTCGATTCGATTACATATTCGACATGTTTCACGTGAAGAAGCTAGATTTTACGTTTGTCCGCCTTTATTCCTTGCACATGAACTACATCATCGGGGTTGAGCAGATACCTCATATCTGTGTCGCTGACCCGTACTTCATGCACGAGAGCCTCTTGGGAGTCTGCGCAAAGCACCGTGAATACGAGAGGGAATACATCGGCAATTTCATGCTCGCCAATAAGGACAAGGAGGCGACTCTCGTGCCTTGTCATCCCCAGTAAGTCATCCGTGCGGATATCCTTCCTTCGATTTCAATCACTCATTTGCACGGTGGAGGCTAATTAATTTGAGGTGTACTTATTTTGCGCAGCGGCGGGCGCGCCGTCCTCATCATCCTCTACCCCCGATACTCCCATGCTCTTTACTTGGACTCATCGAAGAACATTAACAAAAAGTATTACACCCACATCAAGGATGTTCTCGACAGTGCTATGTTTTACTACGACGCACGGGGTGGAGAGGTCAAGGACAAGAAGAGAAGGGACGGCAGGCCCGCCTTCGGCCATAAGACCGACTTCTGCTGCATCCAGCAACTGAGTGATTCTCTTAATGATGGATTCTATGTCCTACACCACATGCTGGAGTACAGACGGGATCACCAGAACCTTCGCATGTCACCTACATCCGGCGATGCCCATATTCTGCAATGGGCAAAGAACGTAGGAGATATCAAGGATCATCAACTTCGAGCTGAGTTCTATCACATCCAGCGCGAACTTGCCCAAATCATCATGAAGGAGGTCATCGGAAAAACAGGGATGTTCTATGAAGAAGGACAAATGTCGTGGGAAAACGTCCGAACACGGGTAGCCGCTCAGCGTCTCGACCTGAAGCCTTTCACTAGGCTCGGGGACTATCTCCCTGACTTGGATGGATGGCACTACATGTTGGAGTGATTGTCGATATATGACAATGTGTCAGTTTAGTCCATACTTTCTGTATGACGAAACTTTGAGTTATGCACGACGAAACTTTATTTGCGATGTAATTAAACCGTCCTCCTCGACTAGCGACGATCACTCTAGTTAGGGCATTTTGGGTACGATCAACTTTGTTATTTATGCTTATGATATGTTGCTTCTATTTTTGCCAAGTCTGTCTCTTTCTATTGCTCAACTATATATGTTGCATACCAACAACTCATGTGACGATGCAGGTGCATAGATCATCGATGGCGAAGAAGTGCTACGCCAGGAGTATATATACGATGAGTGGCCAGAGTGTCAGGCTCAGGTGTACCGGTTTCCGGTTTTCGAGCGACAGGCAGTACTTAGTTTAGGTTCACGCTAATGCGAGAGAGGGATACCAACTCATGTACTGCATAGTTCCACTCTCACTCAAAGTGATAGCTCTTCTCGCGTATATAATTGTTTAGATGGATGACGATGTAGTTGCAAGTAATCGAGACTTGTGATACGTCTCCAACGTATCTATAATTTTTGATTGTTCCATGCTATATTATATTCTGTTTTGGATGTTTAATGGGCTTTATTATACACTTCTATATTATTTTTGGGACTAACCTATTAACCGGAGGCCCAGCCCGAATTGCTGTTTTTTTGCCTATTTCAGTGTCTCGAAGGAAAGGAATATCAAACGGAGTCCAAACGGAATGAAACCTTCGGGAACGTGATTTTCTTAACAAACGTGATCTAGAGGACTTGGAGTGGACGTCAAGCAACCGACGAGGAAGCCACGAGGCAGGGGGCGCGCCTACCCCCCTGGGCACGCCCTCCACCCTCGTGGGCCCTTCGTGGCTCCACCGACCTACTTCTGCCTCCTATATATACCTACGTACCCCAAAACCATCAGGGACGAAGCCAAAACCCTATTTCCACTGCCGCAACCTTCTGTACCCGTGAGATCCCATCTTGGGGCCTTTTCCGGCGCTCCGCCGGAGGGGGCATTGATCATGGAGGCCTTCTACATCAACACCATAGCCTCTCCGATGATGTGTGAGTAGTTTACCTCAGACCTTCGGGTCCATAGTTATTAGCAAGATGCCTTTTTCTCTCTCTTTGGATCTCAATACAAAGTTCTCCTCGATTCTCTTGGAGATCTATTTGATGTAACTCTTCTTTTTGTGTTGTGTTTGTCCAGATCCGATGAATTGTGGTTTTATGATAAAGATTTTCTATGAACAATGTTTGAATCTCCTCTGGATTCTTTTATGTATGATTGGTTATCTTTGCAAGTCTCTTCGAATTATCAGTTTGGTTTGGCCTACTAGATTGATCTTTCTTGCAATGGGAGAAGTGCTTAGCTTTGGGTTCAATCTTGCGGTGCTCGATCCCAGTGACAGTAGGGGAAACGACACGTATTGTATTGTTGCCACCGAGGATAAAAAGATGGGGTTTATATCATATTGCACGAGTTTATCCCTCTACATCATGTCATCTTGCTTAAAGCGTTATTCTGTTCTTATGAACTTAATACTCCAGATGCATGCTGGATAGCGGTCGATGTGTGGAGTAATAGTAGTAGATGCAGGCAGGAGTCGGTCTACTTGTCACGGACGTGATGCCTATATACATGATCATACCTAGATATTCTCAAAACTATGCTCAATTCTATCAATTGCTCGACAATAATTCGTTTACCCACCGTAATACTTATGCTATCTTGAGAGAAGCCACTAGTGAAACCTATGGCCCTCGGGTCTATTTTCCATCATATTAATCTCCCGTCAACAAGCTATTTCTGGTGCCGTTTATTTTGCTTTCTTTACTTTTACTCTTTATCATAAAAATACCGAAAATATTATCTTATCATCTCTATCAGATCTCACTCTCGTAAGTGATCGTGAAGGGATTGACAACCCCTTTATCACGTTGGTTGCGAGGTTCTTATTTGTTTGTGTAGGTGCGTGGGACTCGAGCGTGGTCTCCTACTGGATTGATAGCTTGGTTCTCAAAAACTGAGGGAAATACTTACGCTAGTTTACTGCATCACCCTTTCCTCTTCAAGGGAAAACAAACGCAGTGCTCAAGAGGTAGCAACTTGTATCGCTATTTTCGAGATGATGACGAGAGACCACTTTGTGTTGGATGATGATTATGATTATGACATGATTTGATGAGACTATTTGTATGTATATGCTATGATTACATTTGTATGTGTATCATATGCTAAAGATTATTGTATAAAGCCTATTCAAATACAAAACAAATATGCAGAAAAAAACGTAAACAAATAAAACTAGCAGTAGCGAGGGGAACAAAGTTAGCAGTAGCGCTGCCTTACCAGTAGCGCTTCCTGCTAAAAAGCGTTGCAGATATTAGCAGCAGCGCTCTGCACTAAAGCGTGCTACTGCTAGCCATTTATAGCAGTAGCGTGGGATGGTAGGCGCTACTGCTACACGTTAGCTGTAGCGCCTTATCAGTAGCGTGTCGTCCCGCGCTACTGATAGGCAAAATACCCGCCCTACTGCTAGGGTTTTCCCTAGTAGTGATCGCACACTCCCTTTACCTTCGGGATTAGTGTTGAACCTAAAATAAATGTTATTTGGTGTTTGCGTTGAGCATAAATATGATTGGATCATGTTTATTGCAATACGGTTACTCATTTAAGTCAAAGAATAATTGTTGTTCTATTTACATGAATAAAACCTTCTATGGTCATACACTCAATATAAATGGTTTCTTGAATCTCGATCGTAGTGATACACATATTCATAATATTGACGCCAAAAGACGCTAAGTTAATAATGATAGCGTAGCTTATATGTGGCACTGCCGTTTAGGTCATATTAGTGTAAAGCGCATGAAGAAACTCCATGCTGATGGACTTTTGGAATCACTTGATTATGAATCACTTGATGCTTGCAAACCATGCCTCATGGGCAAGATGACTAAGACTCAGTTCTTCGGAACAATGGAGCGTCCAACAGACTTGTTGAAAATAATACATACTGATGTGCGCGGTCCAATGAGTGTTGAGGCTCGCGGCGGGTATCGTCATTTTCTGACCTTCACAGATGATTTGAGCAGATATGGGTATATCTACTTGATGAAACATAAGTTTGAAACATTTGAAAAGTTCAAAGAATTTCAGAGTGAAGTAGAGAATCATCGTAACAATAAAATAAAGTTTCTGCGATCTAATCGCGGAGGCGAATATTTGAGTTACGAGTTTGGACTTCAATTAAAGCAATGCGGAATAGTTTCACAAACTCATGCCACCTGGAACACCATAGCATGATGGTGTGTCCGAACATCATAACCGTACTTTATTAGATATGGTGCGATTTATGATGTCTCTTACCGATTTACTACTATCGTATTGGGGTTATGCATTAGAGACAACTAAATTCACGTTAAAAAGGGCACCATCTAAATCCATTGAGATGACACCATATGAACTGTGGTTTAGCAAGAAACCTAAGCTGTCGTTTCTTAAAGTTTGGGGCTATGATGCTTATGTGAAAAATCTTCAACCTGGCAAGCTCGAACCCAAATCGGAGAAATGCGTCTTCATCGGATACACAAAGGAAACCGTTGGGTACACCTTCTATCACAGATCCGAAGGCAAGATTTTCGTTGCTAAGAATGGATCCTTTCTAGAGAATGAGTTTCTCTCGAAAGAAGTGAGTGGGAGGAAAGTAGAACTTGATGAGGTAACTGTACCTTCTCTCGAATTGGAAAGTGGTTCATCAGAGAAATCTGTTCTTGTGATGCCTACACCAACTAGAGAGGAAGTTAATGATGATGATCATGAAACTTCAGATCAAGTTACTACAGAACTTCGTAGGTCAACCAGAGCACGATCCGCACCAGAGTGGTATGGTAATCCTGTACTGGAAGTCATGTTACTAGACCATGATGAACTTATGAACTATGAGGAAGCGATGATGAGCCCAGATTCCGCAAAATGGCTTGAGGCCATGAAATCTGAGTTGGGATCCATGTATAAGAACAAAGCGTGGACTTTGGTTGACTTGCCCATTGATCGGCAAGCCATTGAGAATAAATGGATCTTCAAGAGGAAGACAGACGCTGATAGTAGTATTACTATATACAAAGCTCGAATTGTCGCAAAAAGGTTTTCGACAAGTTCAAGATGTTGACTACGATGAGATTTTCTCACTCGTAGCGATACTTAAGGTTGCCCGAATCATGTTAGCAATGGCCACATTCTATGAAATCTGGCAAATGGATATCAAAACTTCATTCCTTAATGGATTTCTTAAAGAAGAGTTGTATATGATGCAACAAGAAGGTTTTGTCAATCCTAAAGGTGCTAACAAAGTGTGCAAGCTCCAGTGATCCATCTATGGACTGCTGCAAACATCTCGGAGTTGGAATATACGCTTTGATGAGTTGATTAAAGCATATAGTTTTATACAGACTTGCGGTGAAGCCTATATTTACAAGAAAGTGAGTGGGAGCACTACAACATTTCTGATAAGTATATGTGAATGACATATTGTTGATTGGAAATAATGTAGAATTTTCTGGAAAGCACAAAGGAGTGTTTGAAAGGAGTTTTTCAAAGAAAGACCTTGGTGAAGCTGCTTACATATTGAGCATCAAGATCTATAGATAAAGATCAAGACGCTTGATATATTTTTCAATGAGTACATACCTTGACAAGATTTTGAAGTAGTTCAAAATGGAACAGTCAAAGAAGGAGTTCTTGCCTGTGTTGCAAGGTGTGAAGTTGAGTAAAGACTCAAAACCCGACCACGACAGAAAATAGAAAGAGAATGAAAAGTCATTCCCTATGCCTCAGCCATAGGTTCTATAAAGTATGTTATGCTGCGTACTAGACCTATTGTGTACCTCACCAAGAGTTTGGCAAGAGGGTACAATAGTGATCAAGGAGTGGATCACTAGACATCGGTCAAAATTATCCTTAGTGGTATTAGGATATGTTTCTCGGTTATGGAGGTGACAAAAAGTTTTCCGTAAAGAGTTACGTCGATGCAAGTTTTGACACCGATCTAGATGACTCTGAGTCCCAATCTGGATACATATTGAAAGTAGGAGCAATTAGCTAGAGTAGCTCCGTGCAGAGCATTGTAGACATAGAAAAATTTGCAAAATACATACGCCTCTGAATGTGGTAGACCCGTTGACTAAATTTCTCTCACAAGCAAAACCTGATCACTCTTTGGGTGTTAATCAAATAGCGATGTGAACTAGATTATTGACTCTAGTAAACCCTTCGGGTATTAGTCACATGGAGATGTGAACTACTCACATAAAGATGTGAACTATTGGTGTGAAATCACATGACGATGTGAGCTAGATTATTGACTCTAGTGCAAGTGGGAGACTGAAGGAAATATGCCCTAGAGGCAATAATAAAGTTATTATTTATATTTCCTTATATCATGATAAATGTTTATTATTCATGCTAGAATTGTATTATCCGGAAACTTAGTACATGTGTGAATACATAGACAAACAGAGTGTCCCTAGTATGCCTCTACTAGACTAGCTCGTTAATCAAAGATGGTTAAGTTTTCTAGCCATAGACATGTGTTGTCATTTGATGAACGGGATCACATCATTAGAGAATGATGTGATGGACAAGACCCATACGTTAGCTTAGCACTATGATCATTTAGTTTATTGCTATTGCTTTCTTCATGACTTATACATGTTCCTATGACTATGAGATTATATAAGTCCCAAATACCGGAGGAACACTTAGTGTGCTATCAAACGTCACAACGTAACTGGGTGATTATAAAGATGCTCTACAGTTGTCTCCGATGGTGTTTGTTGAGTTGGCATAGATCGAGATTAGGATTTGTCACTCTAATTGTCAGAGAGGTATCTCTGGGCCCTCTCGGTAATGCACATCACTATAAGCCTTGCAAGCAATGTGACTAATGAGTTAGTTGCAGGATGTTGCATTATGGAATGAGTAAAGAGACTTGCCAGTAACGAGATTGAACTAGGTATGATGATACCGACGATCGAATCTCGGGCAAGTAGTATACTGATGACAAAGGGACCAACGTATGTTGTTATGCGGTTTGACCGATAAAGATCTTTGTAGAATATGTAGGAGCCAATATGAGCATCCAGGTTCCGCTATTGGGTATTGACTGGAGATGTGTCTCGGTCATGTCTACATAGTTCTCAAACCAGTAGGGTCCGCACGCTTAACGTTCGATGACGATTGGTATTATGAGTTAGGTGATTTGATGTACCGAAGGTTGTTCGGAGTCCCGGATGAGATCACGGACATGACGAGGAGTCTCGAAATGGTCGATACGTAAAGATCGATATATTGGAAGGTTATATTCGGACATCGAAAAGGTTCCGAGCGATTCGGGTATTTTTTGGAGTACCGGGGAGTTACGGGAATTCACCGGGAGAAGTAATGGGCCTTATTGGGCTTTAGTGGAGAGAGGGGAGAAGGGACAAGAGGTGGCGCGCGCCTCCCCCCTGCCCAAACCGAATTGCACAAGGGGTGGGGGCGCGGCCCCCCTTTCCTTCTCCCTCTCCCTCTCTTTCCTTCTCTCCTACTCCGAATAGGAAAGAGGAGGGGAATCCTACTTGGACTGGGGAGTCCTAGTAGGATTCACCACACCTGGCGCGCCCCCTTAGGGCCGGTGTAACACCCACTATGCGGCTATATCTCCCACGTGTTGGGGCACGACTTAGAGGCATAACCGCATTGTAGGTTTCGTCGCAAGAAGGGTCATCTTCACACAATCCCATGTAATGAACAAGAATGGGATAAAGAGGGTTGGCTTACAATCGCCACTTCACACAATACATAAATAAATTCATACATCATCCAAAATACACACATAGACCGACTACGGTCAAATCCAAATGAAAAGAAGATAACCCCAAATGCTAGATCCCCGATCGTCCCAACTGGGCTCCACTACTGATCATCCGGAAACGAAACATAGTAACGACCACGTTCCTCGTCGAACTCCCACTTGAGCTCGGTTGCGTCGCCTGCACTGGTATCGTCGGCACCTGCAACTTTTTTGGTAGAATCTATGAGTCACGAGGACTCAGCAATCTCACACCCACGAGATCAAGACTATTTAAGCTTATAGGAAGGATGGGGTAATGAGGTGGAGCTGCAGCAAGCACTAAGCATATATGGTGGCTAACATACGCAAATAAGAGCGACAAGAGGAGCAACGCAACGGTCGCGAAGCTAGAGGTGATCAAGAAGTGATCCTGAAACTGCTTACGTTCATACATAACCCAAACCGTGTTCACTTCCCGGACTCCGCCGAAAAGAGACCATCACGGCTACACACACGGTTGATGTATTTTAATTAAGTCAAGTGTCAAGTTCTCTACAACCGGACATTAACAAATTCCCATCTGCCACATAACCGCGGGCACGGCTTTCGAAAGATAATACCCTGCAGGGGTGTCCCAACTTAGCCCATTATAAGCTCTCACGGTCAACGAAGGATATTCCTTCTCCCGGGAAGACCCGATCAGTCTCGGAATCCCGGTTTACAAGACATTTCGACAATGGTAAAACAAGACCAGCAAAGCCGCCCAATGTGCCGACAAATCCCGATAGGAGCTGCACATATCTCATTCTCAGGGCAACACCGGATGAGACTAGCTACGAGTAAAACCATCCCTCAAGTTTCCCCAAGGTGGCCCCGCTGGCAGCTCGGTTCGGACCAACACTCGAAGGAGCACTGGCCCAGGGGGGTCTAAAATAAAGATGACCCTCGGGCTCGCGAAAACCCAAGGGAAAAATATAGGTGGTAGGTGGTCAAATGGTAAAACCAAGGTTGGGCCTTGCTGGAGGAGTTTTATTCAAAGCGAACTGTCAAGGGGGTCCCATAAATCACCCAACCGCGTAAGGAACGCAAAATCAAGGAACATAACACCGGTATGACGGAATCTAGGGAGGCAAGTGTGGGACAAAACACCAGGCATAAGGCCGAGCCTTCCACACTTTACCAAGTATATAGATGCATTAAATAAATAAGAGATATTGTGATATCCCAAAATATCCATGTTCCAACATGGAACCAACTTCAACTTCACCTGCAACTAGCAACGCTATAAGAAGGCTGAGCAAAAGCGGTAACTTAGCCAAACAACGGTTTGCTAGGAAAGGATGGTTAGTGGCTTGACATGGCAATATGGGAGGCACGATATAGCAAGTGGTAGGTAGCGCAGCATAGCGATAGAGCGAACAACTAGCAAAGCAAAGATAGAAGTGATTTCGAGGGTATGGTCATCTTGCCTGCAAGGTTCTCAGAGTTGTCGAAAGCTTGATCCTCGTAAGCGTTCTCAATAGGTTCCTCGTAAGAGTTCTCGTCTCCCGACTCTACCCAAAGCAAGAACACAAGCAAAGGACCAACAATCAATCACGGGAAATGCACAAGCAACATGATGCAATACATGGCATGATATGCGAGATGTGATGTGCAATGCATATGCGTGCTCCGGAAGGTAAAAGATGAACAAGGCATCAACTTGGCAAACCAAGTATGCCGCTGGAAAGATGAGATGATTTCGGTTGAAATCGATATAAAGATCACCGGAATCGGATGCACGGTTTGCAAATGATAAGCAAAACAAGGATGGCACAATTCTGCGATTAACAGCACGATGCCACATAGAATACATCAAGAAGCTAAGCTACAGCACCCCAACATAGCAACAAAGCATACGGAAGTGATCTACAAGAGATCCTTGACAAACGATGAACACTGAGCTACGGCTAGATCACACTATAACAGGTTCAAACAAGCATGGCAAAAGTGCAAAAGATAACAGCATCAGGTAGCAATGTTCAGAGCAAGCAATCAACATGCTACAGGAACTTATCATAGCAAAACAAGGCATGGCATGAATCTACTAAATGTATAGAACAAAAGTCCTTTACTGACCATGAGCCAAAAAGGATCAGAAGATATGATGGCACCCATGTAAGCATAGCAAGTTTTATTAACAGTTTCAGACTTAGCAGAAAAACAGAGCATGGCATAAACAGAATTATGAAGGCATCTTTGTGAGCTCGATTCACTCATCACAAAGTAATGCATGACAAAACAAGCATACCTACAGCAACAAAACATGTTCATGAAGCTAATCATGGCAAGATCAAGTTCATAGCATGCATGGATCACTAGCAACGTCCATGGAAAAATTGAATATCATGTTAACATTCTGCCAGGAACATTTTATCGCAAAAGTAGAGCAAGATTGAGACATGCTAGGGCACTCCATAATTGCCAACAGGGCCATGGATGGATATAGCACAACTATATGTCCAAAACATCCTTACTGAACATACTCAAAAGAAGTATGGATCTCACTGTAGCCACATGGATACATGACATCAAAATAACAGCAGGAAAAGACGGCAAAAATCCTGTCCCTGAAAACAGAAACATCACGAAGCCTAGCTTGCATGCTTGTGCTAGTCACCACATAGATCAAAAAAATACATGGCATGCACTCCTGTAAAGATGGCATGGCATAGATCAAAACACATGTAGAGGTCATGCTCATAAGATGCACACATCAAATGCAACAAAAATGACAAAACATCAAGTTCTGATAAGTAACAGCAGTAAACATCATATAGCACTCTTGCATCAGAGATTTGAGCACCCAGATGAAATCAAACGAGCATGGCACAATGGAACAAAATGAAGAGCATCTCGTGATGAACATTCCGATATATCATGCGCATGAAATGGAGCAGCATGCAAGGAGATATGATGTGAGGAACAGAGCCACGTAATAAGATAATTTCGGGACTTGGCAGAAAAGCGAGGGGGAAATCAACCTCCGATCTAGGGTTGTTCGTGGGCATGCGAACCGAGGTCGCCGGAGCTCGCCGAAGACGGGGCGGCGGCGGCCGGGGTCGGAGAAGAGGAGGACGGGGCGCGGCGGAGGCGGCGACGACCGGGACGGGCGACGGCGGCCGGGGCGCGGGCGGCGGACGGCGGCGCGGCGGCGGCGAACGGGACGGGCAGCGGACGGCGGCGCGGCGCCCGGGCGGCGGGCCGACGCGGGAGGCGCGCGGAGGCGCGGGGCGGCGATGGGCTCGGGGAGGGCCAGCCTCGGGCCCGGCGGACTGGCGGCGGCGCGGGTGGCCGAGGCGCCACATGGCGGCCTCCGGTTGGTGCGGGGGCGGCGGCGGACGCGTCCGGCCCGATCCGGACGTGTCCGGCGGCGGAGAGGGGTGAGGCCAGGGTTTCGGGACCCGGGATTTCGGAGGAGTGCACATATTTATAGCTAGAGGGAGCTAGGGGACTCCAAATGGGGTGTAGTTTTCGCCCACACAATCGTGATCCGACGACGGAGAGCATGGAGGGGGTTTAGATGGGTTATTGGGCTGTTTTGGAGGGGTGTTGGGCTGCAACACACAAGAGGCCTTTGCGGTTACCCGGTTAACCGTTGGAGCATCAAATGACCTCCAAATGGAACGAAACTTGACAGGTGGTCTACCGGTGGTGTACCAAGGTCACTTGGAAAACCTCGGTCCATTCCGAGAACGTTTAACACCCACTCACGAAAAGAGACAAGAGGGGTGCGCCGGTGCATGTGGGAGTGTCGGATTGCAAAATGGACAACGGGGAAAATGCTCGGATGCATGAGACGAACACGTATGCAAATGAGATGCACATGATGACATGATATGAAATGCATGACATGAACAACATGCAAAATGAGAGACAAAACCCGACCACTAAGGGAATATCATAACACATAGCCGAAAATGGCAAGAGTTGGAGTTACAAATATGGAAAGTCACATCCGGGGCGTTACAACACTCCACCACTACGAGAGGATCTCGTCCCGAGATCTAGGACTGAAAGAACTCCGGATATTCGGAACAGAGGTGGTCCTCACGCTCCCAGGTGGCTTCTCGATCGGAATGGTGTGACCACTTCACTTTCAGGAATTTGATTGACTTGTTGCGAGTCTTGCGCTCAGTTTCTTCAAGAATAGCAACGGGGTGCTCATGATAAGACAGATCTTCTTGGAGATCAATCTCTTCGAAGTTGATGGTGCGCTCAGGAGTCTTGAAGCACTTGCGAAGCTGTGACACGTGAAACACATCGTGCACGTTCGCGAAGTTGGAGGGAAGCTCAAGTTGATAGGCGAGGTCGCCTCTTTTGCCAATGATCTTGAAAGGACCCACGTATCTAGGGGCAAGCTTCCCTTTGATACCGAAGTGACGAGTACCTTTCATTGGAGAGACGCGGAGGTAGACATGGTCTCCGATCTTGAAAGCCAAGTCACGGTGCTTGTCATCATAATAGCTCTTCTGGCGCGATTGCGCGGCCTTGAGATTCTCACGAATGACTTTGCACATTTCTTCGGCTTCTGTGATCAAGTCATTGCCAAGAAGTTGGCGTTCACCAGTCTCTGACCAATTGAGAGGAGTACGACACTTTCTGCCATATAGGATTTCGAATGGGGCCTTGCCCGAACTCACTTGGAAGCTGTTGTTGTAGGAGAACTCGGCATATGGGAGGCAATCTTCCCACTTCATGCCAAAGGACATGACACAACCCCTGAGCATATCTTCAAGGATTTGATTGACTCGCTCAACTTGGCCACTAGTTTGAGGATGGAAAGCTGTGCTGAAGCGAATGTTGGTGCCCATGGCCTTCTGGAAGGAGTCCCAGAACTTAGAAGTGAAGATGCTTCCACGATCTGAAGAAATCAATTGTGGAATGCCGTGCAAGGAGACAATCCTGGAGGTGTATAGCTCTGCCAACTGAGCTGCTGTGATAGATTCTTTGATTGGAAGGAAATGAGCCACTTTAGTAAGCTTGTCGATGACAACGAAGATAGCATCATTTCCGCGCTTGGACTTGAGAAATCCAGTCACGAAGTCCATTTCGATATGATCAAACTTCCATTCTGGAATAGCAAGAGGTTGGAGGAGACCAGCTGGTCGTTGGTGTTCTGCTTTCACCCTTCTGCAGACGTCACATTCATTGACGAATTGAGCGATTTCTCGCTTCATTCGAGTCCACCAAAACGACTGCTTGAGGTCATGGTACATCTTCGTACTTCCAGGATGAATGGATAGAAGGGAATTGTGTGCCTCGTTCATAATTACTTTTCTCAGATCGCCTTTAGGAACCACAATTCGATCCTCGAAGAAAAGAGTATCTTTGTCATCAATGTGGAAGCACTTGTATTTGGAAATGCCCTTGTCGATACCACGTTTCACCTTCTTCACCATGGCATCAAGAAGTTGTGCCTCAGGAATTTGATCTTCCAAAGTAGGAGAGACTAGGAGGTTGGCAAGAAAGCCTTGAGGAACAACTTGGAGATTCAGTTTGCGGAAAGCTTCGCAAAGATCCGGTTGGAAGGGCTTGAGAATTAAGCTGCTGCAATAAGCCTTCCTGCTCAAAGCATCTGCAATGACATTGGCCTTGCCTGGAGTATATTCAATACTCGGATTGCACTCTTGAATCATTTCGACCCATCGAGTTTGCCTGAGGTTGAGGTTGGGCTGAGTGAAGATGTACTTGAGACTCTTGTGATCGGTGAATATGTCCACTTTCCTTCCCAACAAGAGATGTCTCCATGTTATTAATGCATGGACAACTGCCGCCAACTCAAGATCGTGAGTGGGGTAGTTCTTTTCGTTGGGCTTCAACTGACGAGAGGTATAGGCCACAACTTTCTTCTCTTGCATTAACACAGCACCGAGACCTTGAAGAGAAGCATCACAGAAAACTTCGAATAGCTTGGATTCATCAGGAGGAGTTAAGACAGGAGCTGTGACGAGTTTCTCTTTGAGAGTGTTGAAAGCAACGTCACACTCAGGCGTCTAGACATACTTGACATGCTTCTGGAGGAGGTTGGAAAGAGGTTTTGCAATCTTAGAGAAATTCTCAACGAATCTTCGACAATAACTTGCAAGACCAAGGAAACTGCGGAGCTGCTTGACATTCTGAGGCGGTTTCCAATTCACATTTGCGGACACCTTCTCGGGATTAACAGCGATGCCCTTGGCAGAGATGATATGACCAAGGTAAAGAACTTCATCAAGCCAAAACTCACATTTGGAAAACTTCGCATAGAATTGATACTCTCTGAGCTTGTCGAGCACCAATCGCAAATGTTTGGCATGATCCTTCTTATTCTTGGAGAAGACCAAGATATCATCGAGATACACCAGCACAAATTCATTGGTGTAGGGGTTGAAGATGAAGTTCATCATTCGAGAGAATGTTGGAGGAGCATTGACAAGGCCGAAAGACATGACAGTATATTCATAAGAACCAAAACTTGTTCTGAATGCTGTCTTGGGAATATCTTGTTCGCGAATGCGAATCTGATGATAACCCATACGGAGGTCAAGCTTGGAAAATACTTTTGCACCTTTAAGTTGCTCGAATAGCTCATTGATGTTGGGAAGTGGGTACTTGTTCTTTATTGTCTTCTTGTTCAATGGGCGGTAGTCGACACAAAGTCGGTCCATGCCATCCTTCTTCTGGACAAAAAGAACACCACAACCCCACGGAGATGAACTCGGTCTGATCAAACCCAGACGCTCTTGTTCATCGAGCTGTTTCTTCAATTCTTTCAGCTCCTTGGGTCCCAGCTTGTAAGGACGCTTGCAAACGGGTTCCGTGCCAGGCTCAAGATCGATAACGAACTCAACTGGCTGGTGAGGAGGCATACCCGGAAGCTCTTCTGGAAAGACATCTTGGTACTCACAAACGACTGGAATTTGAGAAATAGCATCCAACTCGCCCTTCTCATTGAGAGAAAACAACTGAATGGTTTCATTACGAGCGGCATAGATGATCACATCCTCAGAAGAGTGTGTTAAATGAATTTCCCTGGCAGCACAATCAAGTTGAGCCTTGTGCTTAGAAAGCCAGTCTATGCCGAGAATTAGATCAATATCCGAGTCACCAAGAACAATTGGTTTAGCCAGAAATTTATAGTCGCCCATCTTGATACCAACATTCGGAACCATCATGCTAGAGATCAAACTCTTAGCCGGAGAAATAACTTGCATTGCTCTAGGTAATTCCTCTGTGTCAAAATTGTGCTTCGATGCAAAAGGATATGACATGAAAGAATGCGATGCACTGGTATCAAATAAAACTTTTGCAGGAATATCATTAACTGGAAGATTACCCATTATCACATCAGTAGATTCCTCCGCTTGAGCTGCATTAATCATGTTCACCTTTGCAGACTTGGGATTATGCTTGACCACTGCATTGTTGGAACATCTCACAGGAGGAGGAGGCGGAAGGCGCCTTTGGTTGAAGCACTTGTTAGCATAGTGACCTTTCTGCTGACATTTGTTGCAAGTCACCTCTGAGAGCGGACGATGATAAGGAGAATTTGACCTTGGAGCTTGATTCTGAGACTTGTTCTGATAGCCAAGGTTAGGTGGGTGGGAAGATCCATGGCCACCTTTGTTCTTCTGCTGGAAAGGCTGACGAAACGGAGGAGGAGGAGGCAACCAGAACTTCTGTTGCTTAGCAGCCACTAGTGAGGAAGAAGAAGACTGAACTGCGTCCCTGACTCTCTTCTTAGAAGCCTCACACTTGAGCTGAGCAGCTTCTTGCTTCAGTGCCATGTTGTAGAAATCGTCATACTTGGTCGGCTCAAAAAGCACGAGAGGTAATTGCAGATCTTCTCTAAGGCCACCTCTGAATTGATAGATCATGCTCTTTTCATCAGGAACGTCTTGCTTAGCGAAGCGAGCGAGTTTCTGAAACTGGGTATTGTATTGATACACGGACATGCTGCCTTGCTTGAGATTGCGGAAATCCTCACGCTTGCTCTCAACAACACTTTGTGGAATGTGGTGAGCTTTGAAGTCTCGGCGGAAATCATCCCAGGTAATCACACGACCTCCTCTGGAATCTTTGTATTGTTGATACCACTCGGCAGCTTGATCCTTGAGTTGAAAAGAAGCAAACTTGACAAAGTCCTCAGGCCTAACATTGCTACATTCAAAATGCTTGTTGATGTCCACGAGCCAATCATCGGCGTCTGTGGCCTCAGCACAGTAGCTGAAAGACTTCGGCTGATTTGCGAGGAACTGGTTGAGGGTAGCGAAGTGAGGCTGGTTGTTGCCTTGGCCTTGATTTCCTTGGTTGCCTTGCCCTTGGGTGCGCTCTTGCAAGAGTTGCAAAATCATCTGAGCATTGGCGTTGGTGGCTGCCATGATAGCTTGCCATGCCTCCGGAGGTGGAGGTGGTGGCGGAGGGTTCGCCTGACTCCCATCATTGCGTTCCGGATTCTGACGCGTTGGCGGAGCCATCCTGAAGAGGGTGACATCCGTTAGAATCTTGATAGACAGATAGACAAGTTGAATCAACGGATAGAAATTGCAACATATAGTCTTCACAATAAACATTCGAACAAGGATTAACGAATGAATTCCAAAGCTAACATCACACGTCCATTAAGGTGAGAAGCCACTTGATAAAGGGTTGATGAATGAAATAACAAGGTGCAACTGGAACAAATAAGTGGTAAGGATTACCCAATCAAAAACCAAATATCTGCGGGAAGAAATGCTAAGAGCTACTTGAATCCCACCTATAGACTTCCGAAACTTTCTGGTTATGCAATCTGGTATTGGGGATACAGGGGACACAAAATATATCACCCAAACTAGCAATCCCTAGATCCAGCTGTATCCATCCGTCAACAAATAACCAAGAAACCTTCGGAAATCGTGTACCTCAACCTTCGAAAAGCATCCGTTATACGAGTTATGGCAATACTCCCGAACTCCCGCCCCAGTACTGGGTGGCGTCGAGGTGATCTCACCAACAACTACATAAAAGAGATTTTCGATGTCGGCGAAACTCAGGTATTCCAGAACTGCAACGATAAAATTGTGACGACAACACCTCGGAGCTCAACTCCCCGGGACACTGCCACAACCCCTAAATGTCAGGAGGCACCAAGAACAATGTTCTTGTCACAAAACCATCGGAACGATTCCAAGATACCCGCGTGATCCTAAAAAAAAATTTAGTGAAATTTTTAGGAGAGAAGAGTCAAAACTTCTACGTCAGGAGACCTCACCAGAGCGACGAAGGGACTGAGGAGTAAAAAGAATCCTACTCTCCGATATATATAATCCTAAGACTCAAAACATTTTTGTTCTAGACTCAACAACGCCAGCGATTCGATCAAGCAGGGGGCTCCTAAGTCTGGGATGGCTCTGATTACCAACTTGTAAGACCCACGATGCGGCTATATCTCCCACGTGTCGGGGCACGACTTAGAGGCATAACCGCATTGTAGGTTTCGTCGCAAGAAGGGTCATATTCACACAATCCCATGTAATGAACAAGAATGGGATAAAGAGGGTTGGCTTACAATCGCCACTTCACACAATACATAAATAAATTCATACATCATCCAAAATACACACATAGACCGACTACGGTCAAATCCAAATGAAAAGAAGATAACCCCAAATGCTAGATCCCCGATCGTCCCAACTGGGCTCCACTACTGATCATCCGGAAACGAAACATAGTAACGACCACGTTCCTCATCGAACTCCCACTTGAGCTCGGTTGCGTCGCCTGCACTGGTATCGTCAGCACCTGCAACTTTTTTGGTAGAATCTGTGAGTCACGAGGACTCAGCAATCTCACACCCGCGAGATCAAGACTATTTAAGCTTATAGGAAGGATGGGGTAATGAGGTGGAGCTGCAGCAAGCACTAAGCATATATGGTGGCTAACATACGCAAATAAGAGCGAGAAGAGGAGCAACACAACGGTCGCGAAGCTAGAGGTGATCAAGAAGTGATCCTGAAACTGCTTACGTTCATACATAACCCAAACCGTGTTCACTTCCCGGACTCCGCCGAAAAGAGACCATCACGGCTACACACACGGTTGATGTATTTTAATTAAGTCAAGTGTCAAGTTCTCTACAACCGGACATTAACAAATTCCCATTTGCCACATAACCGCGGGCATGGCTTTCGAAAGATAATACCCTGCAGGGGTGTCCCAACTTAGCCCATTATAAGTTCTCATGGTCAACGAAGGATATTCCTTCTCCCGGGAAGACCTGATCAGTCTCGGAATCCCGGTTTACAAGACATTTCGACAATGGTAAAACAAGACCAGCAAAGCCGCCCGATGTGCTGACAAATCCCGATAGGAGTTGCACATATCTCGTTCTCAGGGCAACACCGGATGAGACTAGCTACGAGTAAAACCATCCCTCAAGTTTCCCCAAGGTGGCCCCGCAGGCAGCTCGGTTCGGACCAACACTCGAAGGAGCACTGCCCCGGGGGGGGTCTAAAATAAAGATGACCCTCGGGCTCGCGAAAACCCAAGGGAAAAATGTAGGAGGTAGGTGGTCAAATGGTAAAACCAAGGTTGAGCCTTGCTGGAGGAGTTTTATTCAAAGCGAACTGTCAAGGGGGTCCCATAAATCACCCAACCGCGTAAGGAACGCAAAATCAAGGAACATAACACCGGTATGACGGAATCTAGGGAGGCAAGTGTGGAACAAAACACCAGGCATAAGGCCGAGCCTTCCACCCTTTACCAAGTATATAGATGCATTAAATAAATAAGAGATATTGTGATATCCCAAAATATCCATGTTCCAACATGGAACCAACTTCAAATTCACCTACAACTAGCAACGCTATAAGAAGGCTGAGCAAAAGCGGTAACTTAGGCAAACAACGGTTTGCTAGGAAAGGATGGTTAGAGGCTTTACATGGCAATATGGGAGGCATGATATAGCAAGTGGTAGGTAGCGCAGCATAGCGATAGAGCGAACAACTAGCAAAGCAAAGATAGAAGTGATTTCGAGGGTATGGTCATCTTGCCTGCAAGGTTCTCAGAGTTGTCGAAAGCTTGATCCGCGTAAGTGTTTCTCAACAGGTTCCTCGTAAGCGTTCTCATCTCCCGGCTCTACCCAAAGCAAGAACACAAGCAAAGGACCAACAATCAATCACGGGAAATGCACAAGCAACATGATGCAATACATGGCATGATATGCGAGATGTGATATGCAATGCATATGCGTGCTCCGGAAGGGAAAAGATGAAAAAGGCATCAACTTGGCAAACCAAGTATGCCGCTAGAAAGATGAGATGATTTCGGTTGAAATCGATATAAAGATCACCGGAATCGGATGCACGGTTTGCAAATGACAAGCAAAACAAGGATGGCACAATTCTGCGATTAACAGCAAGATGCCACTTAGAATACATCAAGAAGCTAAGCTACAGCACCCCAACATAGCAACAAAGCATATGGCAGTGATGTACAAGAGATTCTTGACAAAAGATGAACAGTGAGCTACGGCTAGATCATACTATAACAGGTTCAAACAAGCATGGCAAAAGTGCAAAAGATAACAGCTTCGCAGACTTGGTGAAAATACTGAACATGGCTTAAACAGCATCAGGTAGCAATGTTCAGAGCAAGCAATCAACATGCTACAGGAACTTATCATAGCAAAACAAGGCATGGAATGAATCTACTAAATGCATAGAACAATAGTCCCTTACTGACCATGAGCCAAAAATGATCAGAATACATGATGGCACCCATGTAAGCATAGAAACTTCTATTAACAGTTTCAGACTCAGCAGAAAAATAGAGCATGGCATAAACATAATTATGAAGGCATCTTTGTGAGCTTGATTCACTCATCACAAAGCAATGCATGACAAAACAAGCATACCTATAGCAATAAAACATGTTCATGAAGCTAATCATGGCAAGAGCAAGTTCATAGCATGCATGGATCACTAGCAACATCCATGGAAAAATTGAATATCATGTTAACATTCTGCCGGGAACATTTTATCGCAAAAGTAGAGCAAGATTAAGACATGCTAGGGCACTCCATAATTGCCAACAGGGGCATGGATGGATAGAGCACAACTATATGTCCAAAACATCCTTACTGAACATACTCAAAATAAGCATGGATCTCATTGTAGCCACATGGATACGTGACATCAAAATAACAGCAGGAAAACAGAAACATCACGAAGCCTAGTTTGCATGCTTGTGCTAGTCACCACATAGATCAAAAAAATACATGGCATACACCCCTGTAAATATGGCATGGCATAGATCAAAACACATGTAGAGCTCATGCTCATAAGATGCACACATCAAATGCAACAAAAATGACAAAACATCCAGTTCTGATAAGTAACAGCAGTAAACATCATATAGCACTCTTGCATCAGAGATTTGGGCACCCAGATGAACTCAAATGAGCATGGCACAATGGAACAAAATGAAGAGCATCTTGTGATAAACATTTCTATATATCGTGCGCATGAAACGGAGCAGTATGCAAGGAGATCTGATGTGATGAACAGAGCCACATAATGAGAGAATTTCGGGACATCAGAAAAGCGAGGTGGGAAATCAACCGCCGATCTAGGGTTCTTCGTGGGCACGCGAACCGAGTTCGCCGGAGATGGGGCGACAGCGGCCGGGGTCGGAGAAGAGGAGGACGGGGCGTGGCGGCGAACGGCACGGGCGGCGGCGGCGGCGACCGGGGCGCGGGCGGCGGACGGCGGCAGCGAACGGGACAGGCGGCGGACGGCGGCGCGGCGCCCGGGCGGCGGGCCGACGCGGGAGGCGCGCGGCGGCGATGAGCTCGGGGAGGGCCAGCCTCGGGCCCGGCGGGCTCGCGGCAGCGCGGGTGGCCAGGGCGCCACGTGGCGGCCTCCGGTTGGTGCGGGCGCGGCGGCGGACACGTCTGGCCCGATCCGGACGTGTCCGGCGGCGGAGAGGGGTGAGGCTAGGGTTTCGGGACCCGGGATTTCGGAGGAGTGCACATATTTATAGCTAGAGGGAGCTAGGAGACTCCAAATGGGGTGTAGTTTTCGCCCACACGATCGTGATCCGACGACGGAGAGCATGGAGGGGGTTTAAATGGGTTATTGGGCTGTTTTGGAGGGGTGTTGGGCTGCAACATACAAGAGGCCTTTGCGGTTACCCGGTTAACCGTTGGAGCATCACACGACCTCCAAATGGAACGAAACTTGACAGGTGGTCTACCGGTGGTGTACCAAGGCCACTTGGCAAACCACGGTCCATTCCGAGAACGTTTAACACCCGCTCACGAAAAGAGAAAAGAGGGGTGCGCCGGTGCATGTGGGAGTGTCGGATTGCAAAACGGACAACGGAGAAAATGCTCGGATGCATGAGACGAACACGTATGCAAATGAGATGCACATGATGACATGATATGAAATGCATGACATGAACAACATGCAAAACGAGAGACAAAACCCAACCACGAAGGGAATATCATAACACATAGCCGAAAATGGCAAGGGTTGGAGTTACAAATATGGAAAGTCACATCCGGGGCGTTACAGCCGGCCACCTCTTCCCTCCCCTCCTTTATATACGTGGCCAGGGGGCACCCCATAGACACACAAGTTGATTTCTTAGCCGTGTGCGGTGCCCCCACTCCACATATTTCCACCTCGGTCATATTGTCGTAGTGCCTAGGCGAAGCCCTGCATTGGTAACTTCATCATCACCATCAACACGCCGTCGTGCTGACAAAACTCTCCCTCAGCCTCAGCTGGATCTAGAGTTCGAGGGACGTCACCGAGCTGAACGTGTGCAGATCACGGAGGTGTCGTGTGTTTAGTACTTGATCGGTTGGATCGCGAAGACGTTCGACTACATCAACCACGTTACTCAACGTTTCTGCTTTCGGTCTACGAGGGTACGTAGACACACTCTCCCCTCTCGTTGCTATGCATCTCCTAAATAGATCTTGCATGATCATAAGAATTGTTTTGAAATACTACGTTCCCTAACAGTGGCATCCGAGCCAGTTTTATGCGTAGATGTTATATGCACGAGTAGAACACAAAGGAGTTGTGGGCGTGGTTATATACATATTGCTTGCCGTCACTAGTTGATTCTTGATTCAGCGGTATTGTTGGTTGAAGCGGCTCAGACCGACATTATGCATACGCTTACGCGAGATTGGTTCTACCGACGTGCTTCGCACACAGGTGGCTAGTGGGTGTCTGTTTCTCCAACTTTAGTTGAATCGGTTTCAATGAACAGGGTTCTTTCTGAAGATCAAAAAGCAATCACTATACTACGTTGTGGTTTTCATGCGTAGTAAGAACGGTTCTTGCTAGAAGCCCGTAGCAGCCACGTAAAACTTGCAACAACAAAGTAGAGGACGTATAACTTGTTTTTGCAGGGCATGTTGTGATGTGATATGGTCAAGACGTGATGAGATATAAATTGTTGTATGCGATGATCATGTTTTGTTAAACTTATCGGCAACTGGCAGAAGCCTTATGGTTGTCTCTTTATTGCATAAGATGCAAGTGCCATATAATTGCTTTACTTTATCGCTATGCGATAGCAATAGTTGCAAAAGCAATAGTTGGAGAAACGACCATGTGACGACACGTTGATAAAGATGAAGACGATGGTGATCATGGTGTCATGCCAGTGATGATGGAGATCATGACGGTACTTTGGAGATGGAGATCAAAGGCACAAGATGATGATGGCCATATCATGTCACATATTTTGATTGCATGTGATGTTTATCTTTTATGCATCCTATTTTGCTTAGTACGACGGTAGCATTATGAAATGACCCCTTAATAAAATTTCAAGGTATAAGTGTTCTCCCTGAGTATGCACCATTGCGACAGTTCGTCGTGCTGAGACACCACGTGATGATCGGGTGTGATAAGCTCTACGTTCACATACAACGGGTGCAAGCCAGTTTTGCACACGCAGAATACTCGGGTTAAACTTGACGAGCCTAGTATATGCAGATATGGCCTCGGAACACTGAGACCGAAAGGTCGAGCGTGAATCATATAGATATGATCAGCATAGTGATGTTCACAATTGAAAGCTACTCCATCTCATGTGATGATCGGACATGGTTTAGTTGATATGGATCACGTGATCACTTAGATGATTAGAGGGATGTCTATCTAAGTGGGAGTTCTTAAGTAATATGATTAATTGAACTTAAATCTATCATGAACTTAGTCCTGATAGTATTTGCATATCCATGTTGTAGATCAATTGCTTGCGTATAGCTTCCCGTTTTATTTATGATATGTTCCTAGAGAAAACTATGTTGAAAGATGTTAGTAGCAATGATGCGGACTAGCTCTGTGATCTGAGGATTATCCTCATTGCTGCACAGAAGAATTATGTCCTTGATGCACCGCTAGGTGACGGACCTATTGCAGGATCAGAGGCAGACGTTATGAACGTTTGGCAAGCTCGGTACGATGACTACTTGATAGTTTTGTGCGCCATGCTTTACGGCTTAGAACCGGGACTTCAAAAATGTTTTGAACGCCACAGAGCATATAAGATGTTCCAAGAGTTGAAATTAGTATTTCAGACTCATGCCCGTGTCGACAGGTACGAGACCTCTGACAGTACTTTGCCTACAAGATGGAGGAGAATAGCTCAACCAGTGAGCATGTGCTCAGATTGTTTGGGTACTACAATTGCTTGAATCAAGTGGGAGTTAATCTTCCAGATAAGATAGTGATTGATAGAGTTCTCTAGTCACTATCACGAAGTCACTGGAACTTAGTGATGAACTATAATATGCAAAGGATGATGTAAAACAATTCCCGAGCTCTTCGCAATGCTGAAATCGGCGAAGGTAGAAATCAAGAAAAGCATCAAGTGTTGATGGTTGACAAGACCACTAGTTTCAAGTAAAAGGGCAAGGGAAAGAAAGGGAACTTCAAGAAGAATGGAAAGCAAGTTTCCACTCCCATGAAGAAGCCCAAAGCTAGACCCAAGCCTGAAACTGAGTGCTTCTACTGCAAAGGATATGGTCACTGGAAGTGGAACTGCCCTAGATACTTGGCGGATAAGAAGGATGGCAAAGTGAACAAAGGTATATTTGATATACAAGTTATTGATGTGTTATTTACTAGTGTTTATAGCAACCCCTCAGTATTTGATACTGGTTCAGTTGCTAAGAGTAGTAACTTGAAATGGGAGATGCAAAATAAACAGAGACTAGTTAAGGGTGAGGTGATGATGTGAGTTGGAAGTGATTCCAAGGTTGATAAGATCACCATCGCACACTCCCTTTACCTTCGGGATTAGTGTTGAACCTAAAATAAATGTTATTTGGTGTTTGCGTTTAGCATAAATATGATTGGATCATGTTTATTGCAATACGGTTATTCATTTAAGTCAAAGAATAATTGTTGTTCTATTTACATGAATAAAACCTTCTATGGTCATACACTCAATATAAATGGTTTATTGAATCTCGATCATAGTGATACACATATTCATAATATTGAAGCCTAAAGATGCTAAGTTAATAATGATAGTGCAACTTATATGTGGCACTGCCGTTTAGGTCATATTAGTGTAAAGCGCATGAAGAAACTCCATGCTGATGGACTTTTGGAATCACTTGATGCTTCCAAACCATGCCTCATGGGAAGATGACTAAGACTCCGTTCTTCGGAACAATGGAGCGAGCAACAGACTTGTTGGAAATAATACATACTGATGTGCGCGATCCAATGAGTGTTGAAGCTCGCGGCGGGTATCGTTATTTTCTGACCTTCACAGATGATTTGAGCAGATATGGGTATGTCTACTTGATGAAACATAAGTCTGAAACATTTTAAAAGTTCAAACAATTTCAGAGTGAAGTAGAGAATCATCGTAACAATAAAATAAAGTTTCCGCGATATAATCGCGGAGGCGAATATTTGAGTTACGAGTTTGGCTTTCAATTAAAACAATGTGGAATAGTTCCACAAACTCATGCCACCTAGAACACCATAGCATTATGGTGTGTCCGAACATCGTAACCGTACTTTATTAGATATGGTGCGATTTATGATGTCTTTTACCGATTTACTACTATCGTATTGGGGTTATGCATTAGAGACAACTGCATTCACGTTAAAAAGGGCACCATCTAAATCCGTTGAGACGACACCATATCAACTGTGGTTTAGCAAGAAACCTAATGTAACATCCCCAATTTTCAATTTGGAATGTTATACATTAGATCATCATTGCATAGCATATTTTATTGCATTTTGGCAAATCCTCAAAAATCCTAAGCAACTCAAGGACCCTCGGAGAGAGTTGGGGATTTTTCCCGGTTTTCATATTTGATTTTTATCAAATAATAAAACGAGGATTTTTGGTTTTAATTATTTTTCTCTCCGAAAAATATTTCATACTAAAATAAATGAGAGGAGAAAATATGACTTCTCCACAATAATTGAAATATTGGAGGAAAAATATTAAAATCAAATATTTGGTTTTATTCGGATTTTATTTGCAATTTTAATTGCATTAGAAAAATTGCACGTTTTAAAAACTGCATTTTTAGGGCCAAGAAAATGTTCACGTCGTTCTAATTATTTTAATTAGACGGTGAAAATTTGTTTTGGCATTTTTGGATTTTTATTTATTTTTCTACGATTTTTTTAGTTCGGCGGAATATTATTTAAAAAAAATCCCGAGCGCGCCGACTGGGCCGAAGCCCAGCCGACGGCCCAGCTCCCCGCTCGGCCCAGCCGCGAGTCGTCTCCCACCTGGAGACGGAGCCGCCGCCCGACTCCCGCACGGCCACGACGTCGCCGCCGTCGCCCCTTCCCCAAGGCAACCCCCCTTCTTATATACTCCCCCCGTCCCTCTCCTCACCCCGCCGCCCTGACCCGCACTCGTCCCCGCCGCCAGGAGCGCCCGACGCCGCCGCCGAAGACGCCGCCGCCAAAGCCCCGTCTCGCCGCGCCGACGTTGCCCCGAGCCCCGCCGCCCCTCGCCGCACCCCCCGAGCCCCGCCGGAGCCCGTCCCGAGCCCCGCCGGAGTGGCCCCGACGAGGTAGCCGCCGCCGAGCCATTTTTTTCAAAAAACCGTTCGGTTTATTTTTTTCCGAAACCCTAGATTTTTTTAATAGATCGGTTTAATTTTTTTGGTTTAGTTAATTAGTGAACGTTCACCGATCCGTTCGTTTTAACGAACGTGTTCGTCAGTTTGTCGCAGCTAACGAACGACCGTTCGTTTAACTGTTCGTCAGTTTTCTTTTTCGTCGGGTTTTCCTCGATTATTCCAGATCGTGATTTCTGATCAGATTTTCATTCTGGTTTATCTTTTCGCACGTTTATCGGAATCAGGCGATTCAAGCGCCTAGAGTTTCGTCTCGAAATTCTCTTTCCGTTTAACCTACTCAAACAAGTTTTTGCTACTATAAAATTTGACCTAGATCCAGATAAGTCAACGAAGCTTGTTTCTTTCGCCGTTTGACTTTCGTTGCTTCGTTCGATTTGCTTCTTTTTGCAAACCGGAGTTCTTAAGTTGAACTTTCTGGTTAGATCTTTTATTTGAGTTTTACCTGTGCATTTGATGAGTGCTTATTGTATGCTTGTTTGTTTGCGATAGAGTACCCGGAGTGCGCCGCTTGCTACTTTGAATCTCTAAGTTTCACGGATCATCAGCAAGGCAAGTAACACTCTGATCATACCTCTTTTACTACCCAATTTTATTGCATTAGACAAATCCTCAAACATTGCATGGTTAGGATCTAATTAAATTATGGGTATTGGGAAGTAGTTGAGGTAGTACCTATTACCTGTTTTATTATCAAACCCTTGGGAGTTACTTCTACGTTTGCTTATATTGCTATGCTATGCTAGTAGACGTGGATTGGGTTTGAGTGTATCCATGACAGATGTGAGATTGTTAATATATGGTTAAACTTAAGGTGGCAACTAAAACTCACATCTGGGTGGATTGAGGTACCTGGG
The DNA here is from genome assembly GCF_018294505.1 of Triticum aestivum. Taxonomy (NCBI): domain Eukaryota; kingdom Viridiplantae; phylum Streptophyta; class Magnoliopsida; order Poales; family Poaceae; genus Triticum; species Triticum aestivum. The sequence continues at coordinate 176,963,907 of NC_057811.1, forward strand.
TATTCCAGGATTGCCTGTTTTTCTAAGGACCGCCACCCAGGCTCAAAGGGATCATGAGATTATTCATGCTAGAAACTTCCGTGTGCAGCCACAAGCTATTATGGGCTCTAGCATAGTTGATTAAGTTGTGTGAGCTCTTGAAGAGGTAGACTAGCAGATGTAGGGGTTGTAGGTGGTACTGTCTACCCGGAGTAGAGAGTTAACGCTTCTGAAAGACTGTGTCTCGGTCATCCGTTTCTCAAACACCATGAAGTGCGAGAATCCCAACGGAGGAGATCGAGTCTTGTGGGGAAAAGTGCACAAACCTCTGCAGAGTGTACAAACTAATCATGGTTAGCCGTGTCCCCGGTTATGGACATCTTGAGTATCTAGTACTTGGATTATCATGTGAATCTCATCACCATGTTACTTTAATTAATTTTGTTGGGTTAATGATGATACTTAATTGGGATTGAGAATGCTGTCAACCATTCTCAATGTTTAACAACCACCATGATAGTTAAATAAAATTTATTCCTTTGCAGTAGGGAAAAATTGGCTTTTCGCAAAACTGTAACCATAGAGCCTTCTACCAGCCATATATGCATGTAGTATAGCATTATTATGTTCATTACTCTCTATGTGTTACATTGCCAGCATATTCCATGTGCTGACCCGTTTCGGGCTGCAACGTTTCATGTTGCAGACTTTTCAGACGACGAGTAAGGTGCCTTAGGTCGTGGTCTTATACTCAGTGATGCCGTTGGAGTTGATGGACTCACTTATCTTCCAAGTCTTCCGCTGTTATCGTATTTAGATGGCCTTAAGCCATATTTATCATACTTATTCTCTTTTGAGATACTCGTTGTAATAAGTGTGTGATTGCTACTCTGTTATAAATCCTCCATTTGTACTGTGCGTGTCAGCATTACTGATCCAGGGATGACACTGGTGCACAGCAGCACAGACTGTTTGAGGTCTGGTCGCTACAAAGGTGGTATCAGAGCACACGCTGACTGTAGGACACGACCACTAAGCTTAAACCCTAGAACACTACTCTCTTCTCATTTCTGACTCCTCTCCACTTTCTACTCTTTTAGGAATGGCGGATGCAAGGAACAAGTTCATGCAACCGGATGAAGAGACACCTTTTGGACGACACTTGAAGGAAGTCACTAAGTACCTGAACATCGGAATACCAAGCTTCACCGGAACCTACAACGCCACACTACCAGAAGAGGAGCGCTGGAAGATTCAAGTTCAAGTTCAGGAAGGACTTTTACGCCAGTCACTGAGCCTATAGAGTTTTCCTTTGATGCACCAACCTGGAGTTTAGGGAAGAGCATGGCAGCCCACATCTCTATGGGACGCATTGGAGAAGTCTACCGCAGGGAGCTTAAGGATACTATTTATCAGATTTGTGGACGCCGAGATGAGCAATGGGAGATGATCAGCACCAAGAAGGATAGATCAATTGCAGCTTTCATCCAGGGGCAAAACCAACACATTCGTCGCCAGGAAAACCAGATGTGCGCAGACATGATAGAACTGAAGAAGGCATTGACCAAGATCACGGAGTTGGAGGAAGAACTCAAGGCTACGCGTGATGGATATGAGGAGGAGATCGCCACGTTGTTGGAAAAGAACGGCGACCTGATACAGAAGATTGGAGTATTCATGGGAGACCCAGCTCCAGGAGGAGAAGATGACGATTCCACTTGCCCGGATAACTACATCATCATCGACGACACCGACTCAGACCCCAGTGAAGATGACTTTGTTGATGAAGTTGGAGCAGATATCATGGAGTCTTCGACCGATCACAATTTCTAGTAGACCACCATATCAGTAGTAGTATTCCCCCATGTAAATAGTATAGTCCGAGCACTTTTGTAACGATAGTTAGATCGATTGTATGCCTTGTTTGATTGATTGAGTGATATTGATTGTGTTTGTCTCATGAGCATATGGGTAGTGTTTTCTCTCTAGACCTCATTCTATTCTATATCTCATCTTTTCTAAACCTATCAGATGCCTCCGAGACGCGACACCGGATTTGTTTTCCCACCGGAGATCACTCAGTTGATTCAGCAGCAGAATGCCCTGATGCAAGTGTTAGTACAGAACCAAGGCAACAACAACAACAACAACAACCCACCACCACCACTTGTTGATCACTTAGCCCGTTTCTTGTGGCTAAATCCGCCGGTGTTTTCCAGCAGCACCGAGCCGATTGTTGCAGATGATTGGCTCCGCAAAGTTGGAAGGGAGTTGACCACTGCAGGATGCACAGATGCGGAGAGAGTGCGTTTTGCCGCACATCAGCTTGATGGACCCGCAGCATCATGGTGGGAGAATTACACAGCCACACACCCTATTGACACTGTCACATGGGACCAATTTCAGCAAGCTTTCCGTACTGCCCATGTTTCAGCAGGAGCTATGGCTATGAAGAAGCGTGAGTTTCGCAACCTACGCCAAGGAGGACGCACCGTAGGCCAGTATGTGGAGGACTTTAGTAAGTTAGCACGTTATGCTCCAGATGACGTTGCTACAGATGCAGCCAAGCAGGAGAAGTTTCTGGAAGGACTGAATGATGAGCTGAGCATGCAGCTGATGGTAGCAACCTTCAACAACTACCAGGAGTTGGTAGATAGAGCACTCATGATTGAAGGGAAGCAGCAGCAGATTGAAAACCGTAAGAGGAAGTATGGACAAGGGAAGTACAATTCTGGAGCTCAGCAGAAGCCACGTTTTACCCCGAAATCGGGAGGACAGTTTCAGCATACCCATGGAGGAGGTAGTTCGCACAACCATAGTGGACCCAAGAATGGTAATGGGAATGGAGGAAGCAACGGGCAGAACCGTAATAACCCATCTACCCCAGCCAAGAGGGATCTAAGTCACGTTACTTGTTTCAAGTGCCAGAAGACTGGACATTATGCAACTGAATGCCCTGAAGCCCAGAATGGAAATGGCAATGGAAGCTCTGGGAAGAAGCCGAACCCTTTCAACAAAGGACATGTGAACCACGTTAGCGTGGAGGAGGTAGAAGCTCAGCCAGATGCAGTAATAGGTAAGTTTTTGGTTAAGTCATTTACTGCACTCGTTCTTTTTGATACTGGTGCATCGCATTCATACATATCAAGGGGATTTGTGGATAAGTATAAACTGCCAACCCAAGCCCTTAGGTCACCCATGTTAGTAACCTCGCCAGGAGCAGAGTATATGGCTAGTTTATGGTGTGATCGGTTACCATTAAGGATTGGTAACTACGTGTTTCCCTCGGACCTAATAGTATTGGAATCGCAAGGATTGGATGTGATATTAGGCATGGATTGGTTATCAAAGTATGGAGGGAACATTGAGTGCGCCAGTAAGACGATTTTGCTTACCACCCCAGAAGGAAGAAGGATTAAGTATGTATCCCGGCATATGCCGAAGAGGACTCAGGTGAATTCCTTATCAGGAGTTGTACAGGAGGAAGTACCAGTGGTGAAGGATTTCCCTGACGTATTTCCAGAAGAGTTGCCAGGCATGCCACCGGATAGAGACATTGAGTTTCTGATTGAACTTTTGCCAGGCACAGGACCAATATCTAAGAGACCGTACAGGATGCCCGCAAAAGATTTGGAGGAAATTAAGAAGCAGATTAAGGAGTTACTGGATAAAGGCTATATTCGCCCAAGTTCGTCACCTTGGGGATCACCCGTACTTCTAGTGGAGAAGAAAGATGGATCGTTGAGGATGGTTGTTGATTATCGAGGATTGAACGAAGTGACCATCAAGAACAAGTACCCACTGCCGATGATCAATGATTTGTTTGACCGCTTACAAGGAGCTAAGGTATTTTCCAAGATCGATCTACGATCAGGATACCATCAGTTAAAGATTCGAGAGCAGGATATACCTAAGACGGCTTTTACCACCAGGTATGGGCTATATGAGTATACCGTTATGTCATTTGGTCTGACTAACGCACCTGCCTATTTCATGAACCTGATGAACAAAGTGTTTATGGAGTTTTTGGATAAGTTCGTCGTGGTGTTCATTGATGATATTTTGGTCTACTCAAAGAACGAAGAGGAGCATAAGGAGCATTTGCGTTTGGTACTTGAGAAGCTCAGAGAACATCAGTTATACGCCAAGTTCAGCAAATGTGAGTTTTGGCTGAAGGAAGTTGGATTCCTCGGACATGTTATATCCGGAGAAGGAATAGCAGTAGACCCCGCCAAAGTTGACACAGTAACAAGCTGGGAATCACCCACGTCAGTTGGAGAGATCCGGAGTTTTCTTGGACTTGCAGGATACTACCGGAGGTTCATTGAGAATTTCTCGAAGATTGCTAAGCCCATGACAGAGCTGTTAAAGAAGGACACCAAGTTCAATTGGACTGAGGATTGTGAAGCTAGTTTTCAGGAGTTGAAGAAACGTTTGGTTACATCACCAGTGTTGATTCTGCCAGACCAACGCAAGGATTATGAAGTTTATTGCGACGCTTCTCGTCGAGGACTTGGAGCAGTGCTTATGCAGGAAGGAAGAGTTGTTTCATATGCTTCACGACAACTTAAACCCCATGAGAAGAATTATGCCACGCATTATTTGGAGTTAGCAGCCGTAGTGCATGCGTTGAAGACATGGAGACATTTTTTCATCGGAAATCACTGTGAGGTGTACACAGATCACAAGAGTTTGAAGTACATTTTCACGCAAAAGGAGTTGAATCTCAGGCAAAGGAGATGGTTGGAGCTCATTAAGGATTATGATATGAGATTGCATTATCACCCAGGGAAGGCTAACGTAGTAGCAGACGCGTTGAGCCGCAAGAGCCATGTCAACACACTCATGACCGAAGAGTTATCGAAAGTATTAGTCGAGGATCTTCGCGAGCTATATTTGGAGATAGTTCCAAGAGGTTACATAGCAACGATGGAGATTCAATCTACCTTGATGGAAAAGATCAGGGAAGCTCAAAAGACAAACAAGGAGTTTGACGAGATAAAGGAAAGAATGAGCAAAGGAAAAGCTAAGGGATTTCATGAGGATGAGCACGATACCTTATGGTTTGAGGACCGCGTTTACGTGCCCAATGATCCGGAGATCAGGAAGTTGATCTTGCAAGAGGCCCATGATTCACCGTATTCGATTCACCCAGGAAATACCAAGATGTATTTGGATTTGAAGGATACTTTCTGGTGGACCGGAATGAAGAAGGATATTGCGGAGTATGTAGCAGTTTGTGATGTATGTCAGAGAGTGAAGGCAGAGCATCAGAAGCCAGCAGGATTGCTACAGCCATTGCCGATACCCGAATGGAAGTGGGATAAACTAGGCATGGATTTTATCACGGGATTGCCCAGGACTCGTTCAGGCTATGACTCAATATGGGTTGTAGTCGATCGTTTGACGAAAGTAGCTCATTTCATCCCAGTGAAGACCACTTACACCAGTGCTAAGTTGGCAAAGATATACATGACCAGAATCGTATGTTTGCATGGAGTTCCGAGGACCATTGTATCAGATAGAGGAACCCAGTTTACCTCGAAGTTTTGGAATCAGTTACATGAAACTTTGGGAACCAGGCTAGAATTCAGTACAGCTTTTCACCCACAGACAGATGGACAGACCGAGAGAGTCAATCAGATTTTGGAAGATATGCTGAGAGCTTGTGCGCTAGATTATGGATCTAGTTGGGACGACAATTTGCCATATGCAGAGTTTTCTTACAACAACAGTTATCAAACCAGTTTGAAGATGGCCCCTTTCGAAGCTTTGTACGGAAGGAGGTGTAGGACACCATTGTTATGGGACGAAGTTGGAGACCGCCAGTTGTTTGGACCAGACTTGATTAAGGAATCAGAACAGAAAGTGAAGTTGATTCGCGATAGGCTCAAGGTAGCTCAGTCCAGACAGAAGAGTTATGCGGATTCTAAACGTAAGGAGACAGTTCACGAAATCGGAGATAGAGTCTACCTACGAGTATCACCACTTCGAGCAGTGAAGCGCTTTGGAGTTAAGGGAAAGTTAGCGCCACGTTTTGTAGGACCATACAGAGTTTTGGAGCGTATGGGAGAAGTTGCTTACAAGCTGGAATTGCCTGAAGGATTGTCAGGAGTTCATGATGTATTTCATGTTTCCCAGTTGAAGAAGTGCCACGCAGATATGGCCGAGATACCACTGAGAGATACAGTGCCGCTGGAAGCGATTCAGTTGGAAAGTGATTTGACCTATGAGGAGAAACCAGTTAAGATTCTTGAGTATGCCAGCCGAGTCACCCGCAGCAAGGTTATCAAGTTCTGCAAAGTTCAGTGGAGTCACCACACTGAAGATGAAGCCACCTGGGAGCGAGAGGAAGATCTACGGAAGAACCACTCTCACCTATTTTCTAGCCAACCCGAATCTCGAGGGCGAGATTCATCTTAAGGGGGTAGGTTTGTAACATCCCAAATTTTCAATTTGGAATGTTATACATTAGATCATCATTGCATAGCATATTTTATTGCATTTTGGCAAAACCTCAAAAATCCTAAGCAACTCAAGGACCCTCGGAGAGAGTTGGGGATTTTTCCCGGTTTTCATATTTGATTTTTATCAAATAATAAAACGAGGATTTTTGGTTTTAATTATTTTTCTCTCCGAAAAATATTTCATATTAAAATAAATGAGAGGAGAAAATATGACTTCTCCACAATAATTGAAATATTGGAGGAAAATATTAAAATCAAATATTTGGTTTTATTCGGATTTTATTTGCAATTTTAATTGCATTAGAAAAATTGCACGTTTTAAAAACTGCATTTTTAGGGCCAAGAAAATGTTCACGTCGTTCTAATTATTTTAATTAGACGGTGAAAATTTGTTTTGGCATTTTTGGATTTTTATTTATTTTTCTACGTTTTTTTAGTTCGGCGGAATATTATTTAAAAAAAATCCCGAGCGCGCCGACTGGGCCGAAGCCCAGCCGACAGCCCAGCTCCCCGCGCGGCCCAGCCGCGAGTCGTCTCCCACCTGGAGACGGAGCCGCCGCCCGACTCCCGCACGTCCACGACGCCGCCGCCGTCGCCCCTTCCCCAAGGCAACCCCCCCTTCTTATATACTCCCCCCCGTCCCTCTCCTCACCCCGCCGCCCCGACCCGCACCGATCCCCGCCGCCAGGAGCGCCAGACGCCGCCGTCGAAGACACCGCCGCCCCGGAGCCCGTACGCCGCCGCCGAAGCCCCATCTCGCCGCCCCGACGTTGCCCCGAGCCCCGCCGCCCCTCGCCGCACCCCCCGAGCCCCGCCAGAGCCCGTCCCGAGCCCCGCCGGAGTGGCCCCGACGAGGTAGCCGCCGCCGCCGAGCCGGTTTTTTTTTCAAAAAAATGCTCGGTTTATTTTTTTCCGAAACCCTAGTTTTTTTAATAGATCGGTTTATTTTTTCGGTTTAGTTAATTAGTGAACGTTCACCCATCCGTTCGTTTTAACGAACGTGTTCGTCGGTTTGTCGCAGCTAACGAACGTCCGTTCGTTCAACTGTTCGTCAGTTTTCTTTGTCGTCGGTTTTTCCGCGATTATTCCAGATCGCGATTTCTGATCAGATTTTCGTTTTGGTTTATCTTTTTGCTCGTTTATCAGAATCAGGCGATTCAAGCGCCTAGAGTTTCGTCTCGAAATTCTCTTTCCGTTTAACCTACTCAAACAAGTTTTTGCTACTATAAAATTTGACCTAGATCCAGATTAGTAAACGAAGCTTGTTTCTTTCGCCGTTTGACTTTCGTTGCTTCGTTCGATTTGCTTCTTTTTGCAAACCGGAGTTCTTAAGTTGAACTCTCTGGTTAGATCTTTTATTTGAGTTTTACCTGTGCATTTGATGAGTGCTTATTGTATGCTTGTTTGTTTGCGATAGAGTACCCGGAGTGCGCCGCTTGCTACTTCGAATCTCTAAGTTTCACGGATCATCAGCAAGGCAAGTAACACTTTGATCATACCTCTTTTACTACCCAGTTTTATTGCATTAGACAAATCCTCAAACATTGCATGGTTAGGATCTAATTAAATTGTGGGTATTGGGAAGTAGTTGAGGTAGTACCTATTACCTGTTTTATTATCAAACCCTTGGGAGTTACTTCTACGTTTGCTTATATTGCTATGCTATGCTAGTAGACGTGGATTGGGTTTGAGTGTATCCATGACAGATGTGAGATTGTTAATATATGGTTAAACTTAAGGTGGCAACTAAAACTCACATCTGGGTGGATTGAGGTACCTGGGTATTCCAGGATTGCCTGTTTTTCTAAGGACCGCCACCCAGGCTCAAAGGGATCATGAGATTATTCATGCTAGAAACTTCCGTGTGCAGCCACAAGCTATTATGGGCTCTAGCATAGTTGATTAAGTTGTGTGAGCTCTTGAAGAGGTAGACTAGCAGATGTAGGGGTTGTAGGTGGTACTGTCTACCCGGAGTAGAGAGTTAACGCTTCTGAAAGACTGTGTCTCGGTCATCCGTTTCTCAAACACCATGAAGTGCGAGAATCCCAACGGAGGAGATCGAGTCTTGTGGGGAAAAGTGCACAAACCTCTGCAGAGTGTACAATCTAATCATGGTTAGCCGTGTCCCCGGTTATGGACATCTTGAGTATCTAGTACTTGGATTATCATGTGAATCTCATCACCATGTTACTTTAATTAATTTTGTTGGGTTAATGATGATACTTAATTGAGATTGAGAATGCTGTCAACCATTTTCAATGTTTAACAACCACCATGATAGTTAAATAAAATTTATTCCTTTGCAGTAGGGAAAAATTGGCTTTTCGCAAAACTGTAACCATAGAGCCTTCTACCAGCCATATGTGCATGTAGTATAGCATTATTATGTTCATTACTCTCTATGTGTTACATTGCCAGCATATTCCATGTGCTGGCCCGTTTTCGGGCTGCAACGTTTTATGTTGCAGACTTTTCAGACGACGAGTAAGGTGCCTTAGGTCGTGGTCTTATACTCAGTGATGCCGTTGGAGTTGATGGACTCACTTATCTTCCAAGTCTTCCGCTATTGTCGTATTTAGATGGCCTTAAGCCATATTTATCATACTTATTCTCTTTTGAGATACTCGTTGTAATAAGTGTGTGATTGCTACTCTGTTATAAATCCTCCATTTGTACTGTGCGTGTCAGCATTACTGATCCAGGGATGACACTGGTGCACAGGAGCACAGACTGTTTGAGGTCTGGTCGCTACACCTAAGCGTCGTTTCTTAAAGTTTGGGGCTATTATGCTTATGTGAAAAAGCTTCAACCTGATAAGCTCGAACCCAAATCGGAGAAATGCGTCTTCATAGGATACCCAAAGGAAACTGTTGGGTACACCTTCTATCACAGATCCGAAGGCAAGATTTTCGTTGCTAAGAATGGATCCTTTCTAGAGAATGAGTTTCTCTCGAAAGAAGTGAGTGGGAGGAAAGTAGAACTTGATGAGGTAACTGTACCTTCTCTCGAATTGGAAAGTAGTTCATCAGAGAAATCTGTTCTTGTGATGCCTACACCAACTAGAGAGGAAGTTAATGATGATGATCATGAAATTTCGGATCAAGTTACTACAGAACTTCGTAGGTCAACCAGAGCATGATCCGCACCAGAGTGATACGGTAATCCTGTACTGGAAGTCATGTTACTAGACCATGATGAACTTACGAACTATGAGGAAGCGATGATGAGCCCAGATTCCGCAAAATGGCTTGAGGCCATGAAATCTGAGATGGGATCCATGTATAAAAACAAAGTGTGGACTTTGGTTGACTTGCCCATTGATCAGCAAGCCATTGAGAATAAATGGATCTTCAAGAGGAAGACAGACGCTGACAGTAGTATTACTATTTACAAAGCTCGAATTGTCGCAAAAAAGGTTTTCGACAAGTTCAAGATGTTGACTACAATGAGATTTTCTCACTCGTAGCGATACTTAAGTCTGTCTGAATCATGTTAGCAATTGCCACATTTTATGAAATCTGGCAAATACATATCAAAATTGCATTCCTCAATGGATTTCTTAAAGAAGAGTTGTATATGACGCAACAAGAAGGTTTTGCCAATCCTAAAGGGGTTAACAAAGTGTGCAAGCTCCAGCGATCCATCTATGGACTGCTGCAAACATCTCGGAGTTGGAATATACGCTTTGATGAGTTGATCAAAGCATATAGTTTTATACAGACTTGCGGTGAAGCCTGTATTTACAAGAAAGTGAGTGGGAGCACTACAACATTTCTGAAAAGTATATGTGAATGACATATTGTTGATCGGAAATAATGTAGAATTTTCTGGAAAGCATAAATGAGTGTTTGAAGGAGTTTTTCAAAGAAAGACCTTGGTGAAGATGCTTACATATTGAGCATCAAGATCTATAGATATAGATCAAGACACTTGATATATCTTTCAATGAGTACATACCTTGACAATATTTTGAAGTAGTTCAAAATGGAACAGTCAAAGAAGGAGTTCTTGCCTGTGTTGCAAGGTGTGAAGTTGAGTAAAGACTCAAAACCCGACCACGGCAGAAAATAGAAAGAGAATGAAAAGTCATTCCCTATGCCTCCGCCATAGGTTCTATAAAGTATGTTATGCTGTGTACCAGACCTATTGTGTATCTCACCAAGAGTTTGGCAAGAGGGTACAATAGTGATCTAGGAGTGGATCACTGGAAATCGGTCAAAATTATCCTTAGTGGAATAAGGATATGTTTCTCGGTTATGGAGGTGACAAAAAGTTTGTCGTAAAGAGTTACGTCGATGCAAGTTTTGACACCGATCCAGATGACTCTGAGTCTCAATCTGGATACATATTGAAACTGGGAGCAATTAGGTAGAGTAGCTCCGTGCAGAGCATTGTAGACATATAAAAATTTGCAAAATACATACGACTCTGAATGTGGCAGACCCGTTGACTAAATTTCTCTCACAAGCAAAACATGATCACACTTTGGGTGTTAATCACATAGCGATGTGAACTAGATTATTGACTCTAGTAAACCCTTTGGGTATTAGTCACATGGAGATGTGAACTAATCACATAAAGATGTGAACTATTGGTGTGAAATCACATGACGATGTGAACTAGATTATTGACTCTAGTGCAAGTGGGAGGCTGAAGGAAATATGCCCTAGAGGCAATAATAAAGTTATTATTTATATTTCCTTATATCACGATAAATGTTTATTATTCATGCTAGAACTATATTAACCGGAAACTTAGTACATGTGTGAATACATAGACAAATAGAGTGTCCCTAGTATGCCTCTACTAGACTAGCTCGTTAATCAAAGATGGTTAAGTTTCCTCGCCATAGACATGTGTTGTCATTTGATGAACGGGATCACATCATTAGAGAATGATGTGATGGACAAGACCCATCCGTTAGCTTAGCACTATGATCGTTTAGTTTATTTCTATTGCTTTCTTCATGACTAATACATGTTACTATGACTATGAGATTATGTAACTCCCGAATACCGGAGGAACACTTAGTGTGCTATCAAATGTCACAACGTAACTGGGTGATTATAAATATGCTCTACAGGTGTCTCCGATGGTGTTTGTTGAGTTGGCATAGATCGAGATTAGGATTTGTCACTCCGATTGTCAGAGAGGTATCTCTGGGCCCTCTCGGTAATGCACATCACTATAAGCCTTGCAAGCAATGTGACTAATGAGTTAGTTGCGGGATGTTGCATTACGGAATGAGTAAAGAGACTAGCTGGTAACGAGATTGAACTAGGTATAATGATACTGACGGTCAAATCTCTGGCAAGTAACATATTGATGACAAAGGGAACAATGTATGTTGTTATGCGGTTTGACCGATAAAAATCTTCGTAGAATATGTAGGAGCCAATATGAGCATCCAGGTTCCGCTATTGGTTATTGACCGGAGATGTGTCTCGGTCATGTTTACATAGTTCTCGAACCCGTAGGGTCCGCACGCTTAACGTTCGATGACGATTGGTATTATGAGTTATGTGATTTGAGATACCGAAGGTTGTTCGGAGTCCCGGATGAGATCACGGACATGAAGAGGAGTCTCGAAATGGTCGATACGTTAAGATCGATATATTGGAAGGCTATATTCGGACATCGGAAAGGTTCCGAGTGATTCGGGCATATTTCGGAGTACCAGGGAGTTACGGGAATTCACCGGGAGAAGTAATGGGCCTTATTGGGCTTTAGTGGAGAGAGGGAAGAAGGGCCAAGAGGTGGCGCGCGCCTCCCGCCTACCCAAACCGAATTGGACAAGGGGTGGGGGCGCGGCCCCCCTTTCCTTCTCCCTCTCCCTCTTTTTCCTTCTCTCCTACTCCGAATTGGAAAGAGGAGGGGAATCCTACTTGGACTGGGGAGTCCTAGTAGGATTCCCCACACCTGGCGCGCCCCCTTAGGGCCGGACACTTCTTCCCTCCCCTCCTTTATATACGTGGCCAGGGGGCACCCCATAGACACACAAGTTGATTTCTTAGCCATGTGCGGTGCCCCCCCTCCACAGATTTCCACCTCGGTCATATTGTCATAGTGCTTAGGCGAAGCCCTGCGTCGGTAACTTCATCATCACCATCAACACGCCGTCGTGCTGATGAAACTCTCCCTCGGCCTCAGCTGGATCTAGAGTTCGATGGACGTCACCGAGCTGAACGTGTGCAGATCGCGGAGGTGCCGTGCGTTTGGTACTTGATCAGTTGGATCATGAAGACGTTCGACTACATCAACCGCGTTACTCAACGCTTCCACTTTCGGTCTACGAGGGTACGTAGACACACTCTCCCCTCTCATTGCTATGCATCTCCTAAATAGATCTTGCGTGATCGTAGGAATTTTTTTGAAATACTACGTTCCCCAACACCAGGTACTGCGCTCCAAGAATCGCCTACACGTGGTTAACCTACAGGTTGTCAAGCATGTATGCATGTGTGTGCATGTCGACCACACTTGGCAATGACACGCGCACTTCAGTCACCAGAACTTCGTCGGCCTCGAGAAACTGTCCAAGATGGCTGATGTGGGGCCTGCCCGCAATCACGCATGTCGAGGAGATGTACAAGGCATGCCTCATGTGGAAGCAGCGATGTGCCTCATTCCCAGCAGCGGCTAACTATCGGGCAACAAAGTCACTCGAGCTCGTGCATGGTGACTTGTGCGGCCCAATCACGCCGGCGACAACAGGAGGGAAGCACTATTTCCTCCTACCGTCGACGACCACAAACATTACATGTGGCTCCTTCTGGTGAGGACAAAGGACGAGGCTGCAGCGACGATCAGCCGCTTCAAGGTTCGGCCGGAGCTCAAGTCCTGGTACCCTATTTCTGTCTTCCAAACGGATCGCCGGGGGGGGGGGGCATTAGAGTTTTTAAAGTGGTGTGTTGATCATGGGAGCATGCTTCACTTGACCACCCCATACCCGCCGCAACATAATGGGGTGGCCGAGCGGCAAAATCAGACGCTCGTCGAGACCGCACATTGCATGCTCAAGGCCATGGGCATGCTAGTGATGTTCTGGGGCAAGGTCGCGGCGATCGTAGTCTTTGTGCTCAATCGATCCTACACCCTCAACATGGTGGGGCACACACAGTACGAGGCATGGCACGGAGGCAAGCCCGACATGCACTTTCCTTATGTCCTTCGCGAGAGGGCACATTTGAAGGAAATCAGGCCGGGGTTGAAGAAACTTGATGGTCACAGCAAAACCATGGTCACGCACAGCTATGAGCCCGGCAATAAGGCCTTCCACCTTTATCACCCCATCAATAATTGATTGCACATCTCCCGCGACGTAGTCTACTGTGAGGGAAAAGACTGGGACTAGGGGGAGAACGACGCCGACAATGCTCCCTTCGTTACTAAGAGCTGGACAGCCAGGCTGGAAATGCCCTCCATGGCAGCAAAATCGATCGGGCAAGTAATCCCTTCTACGATAGCGGAAGCGAAAGCTGCCTCGATGGATGAATATGTAAGAACCACTGTTAGGGTAGCTGAAAACATTGCCATGACATAGCCGCCCAACGTCCCTTCTACTCTTGTGGGCGGCCACGCAGTGGAGTTCGTCTCGCATCATCTACGTGTGAGGCCCTCTTCGAAGTTGACGACAAGCTAGAGGCCATCCACCGCTACTACCATGTCCTAGACATCGACGGCGACAACCTCGGGCAGGCATAGCGACTCCTTCTCACCCCTTCAAGTGAGCCCGCGACGCTTGCTAAAGCAGAGTGTGATGAGCACTGGCAAGAGGCAATGCACGATGAGCTCACGTCGATCGAGGAGAATGTCACCTGGACTCTAAATGATTTTCCTATAGGACAAAAGATGATCGACCTCAAATGGGTTTACAATCTCAAGAGCGATGCCATCAGCAACATGGTGAAGCATAAGGTGCGTCTGATCGCGAAGGCCTACGTCCAACAGCCGGGGATCGACTTCAAGGAATTCTTCGCCCGGGCGGCTCGCCTGGATTCCATTTAGCTCCTGCTCGCCGTCACCGCTCAGTTCAAGTGGAAAGTTCATCACATGGACGTGAAGACAACCTTGATCAACGATGAGCTTGGTGAGGAGGTCCACATCACCAGCCTCCAGGATTAATCAACAACATTAGCTCCAACAAGGTCTTGCACCTGCACAAGGCACTCTATAGAGTGCGGCAAGCTCCTTTGTAGGATCGAGAGTATATCGACCAGAGTGGGGGTCAATGGGAGATTTAAAATTTCGCCCAAAACTTCAATTATCTCGAGACAACACAGCGGAAGTAAAACTACACAAGGAACACTGAAACTAAATTAGAATAGGCACACGAAGATAACTAGACTAAACCAGTAAGACTAAGCAAAACTTTTGATGAAAGCGATGATAATCTTCCTAGTATAGAACAAAGTACCTTCTCGATGACAATGGTAAGACAAAAAGGAAACAATACAAGCAACATAGATGGAGACTATGAACGAAGCAAATCACGAAACACAAACACTATTGAGAGATGTTCATCAAAGCAAGCCTCAGCTGAATGACAAGGTAACACCAAAGGATCAATAGACAAGCATACAGATAGATATCTTTGAGCACAAAATATTTAAATACACTAAACAACGCAGCCGTATAATAGATAATAAACAAAAGTGGATAGATGACCAGTTTGATATCTATGGGAACACAGAGCACTTAAGATAAACCACTGGAAGTATTACAATAGAGTAGAAATGACTAATTGTGCTCGATGACGACAAATGAGTTGGTAGACTAGTTCACTCTTCTACAAAAGAGCTACGTCTAGTTGGATGGACTTGTGATTGACATAAGAGCAAACCTCTATTCGTCATATTCTCCTTCAACGTGAAGCTGATCAAACTTTAGTTGATTTCACTCGGGGTAAATGCTTATCGGCGATCTCCAAACCTTCGGCAGACTTGCTTCATGGACCACAATTACTCTTGGTTTGGTGAAGATAATTACTCTTTGGCACTCATGCTGACACCTATATGTCTACAGCGTGCAGCTCTCAAGAGTAATAGGTACAAGAAATCTAAACTCAGATCTACTATGATGCTCAACAACTATCAAAGTTTCGTCTCTTGATTTTCTCTCAGTGGATCTTAAACTCCAATCTCTCTAAGAGGTGTGCTAGAACAATGTTCTCAGAATCTCAAGCGGAGCGGCCAACGAAAAACATTTGAGTGGCTGGCTATTTATAGCCGTAGCCTTCCCACATGGGAAATGACCATTTAGGAAATACTGTCGAGCCAATGGCCAACCGACACGTTCCACCGGTTGGATTTCGAGCACCTGGCAACTTTACTTGAGTAACAAGTAAAGCTGAATCCTCGGTCTGAAACATATCTCTCGCATCCCATAAGAACAATGTCTCTGGCTGCCAAGTAAAGTTTTGGAGCACAAAGAGATTTATCCTAGACTTTCATAGGATCCGGCTAAACATCACAACTGAAATAGTATGGTGGTCCTATGACTCAAATAAGAGAAAGAAAAACAACAACAAAAATACTACGTCTTCGCTTTGCCTTCAATCTTCTCGATTGCAACCTTTTCATCTCAGACACACCGAAGAACAATTGCTTCACTTCACTAATATTTTAAGGGGTCAATACCTTCACGCAATGTTCTCGGTATAGTTTTTTCTCGAAACATATCTCTTTCTTCCCTGCAATGTATATACTTCTTGGTGAAGTTCTTCAAACTTCTTGACAGAATGTAGCATTCTTCTCGATACGTTAGGGACTATTTCTTTCTGTCTGAACTAGCAAACAAATCAGTCGCTTACTGTTTCTAAGAACAATCTCTAAACCCAAGGAGGGAAGTCATTGCACCAACATCTTTGAGGGTGGAACACTAAGTTGCACAATGTTTTACCGTCTTCGGGTTTCGCTCAGAGCGAATTGGTGCATGTGGTGTACACCCCGAAAATGGTGACAGGTGCCTGCTCATCGATGTCTAGATCGACAACCTTGTCGTGTCCGGCACACGTGCACTGGCAATCAAGGTGTTCAATCTCGAGATGAGAAACTGCTCCAACATGAGCAATATTGACCTACTCTCTGTGTACCTTGGCATCAAAGTGAGCCAGGAGCCTGGCTGGATCACTCTAGAGCAAACAACGTTCACTGCCAAGATTTTGGATAAGACATGCATGACAGACTGCAACCGCGTGCATGTGCCCATGGAGCTGCGCTTGAAGCTATCCAAGGAAAGGACGAATTCATCGGTGGATGTCACCTTGTATCATCGGGAGCCTCCGCTACCTGGCACACACGCGGCCAGACACCAGCTTCATCGTCGACATGGTGAGCCGGTTTATGGAGGCGCCAATGACGGAGCACATGAGCGTCAGCAAACACCTACTTAGATACATTGCAGGGATGCTTGACCAAGACTACTTCCCATACACGCAACTCTGCGTTCTGATTAATCACCGCCAAGTGGGTTGACGTGACGGTTAATCACCCGTCTATTAACAGTGCGACCGCACCCTTCAATTTTCGAGGTGGCCGTTTGTAGGGCCGCCACGTGGTATCCACTGCTCGCCATCCCCGGCTATAAAGGTCCAGCGACGAGGCGCCCCCATCCCCAAAACCCTAGCCATCTCCCCCTCCTTTCCTCACATCTACTCCACTTCCACAAAAATACTGCCGCGCAAGAACTCAACATATTGCCTGAACTTAGTGGTGGAGCGGAACCTCCACCGCGCACCACCTCGAACTGCCGCGGAGCGCGTGCCAGTGCCGACTCCTGTGACGGTGGCCACATGGGATCCAATGCTTCCCATGAAGCCGGCGGCACCACTAGCAGCGGGAGGCATCAAGCTGGCACCTAGGCCACCATCGTTCTGGTGAAGAACAAAGAGGACGTCATCCTAGTAGTTCCCGCTCGCCCCCTCGCCCTGCTAAACGACGTCGTCCCCATCGACACCCTTCTTAAGCCTGAGCCCGAGGACCCAATCACTGTCGTGATGCGCCTCTTCAAGCTTGGTGCGCCGCCATGAGGAGGAGCACATCTGCACCAGTTGGATCGACGAGGATGAGGAGGAGCTACAGGTCGCGATCGTGGCTCATCGCTCTGGCCCATATGCCTACCTCGATGACCTCGTTTCGCACGCGGAGGAGGACTAGACGGCCCCGGCGCCGGCAACGAGCTAGTGTAGGTCGTGTTGTAGCAGTAGATAGTACCGTTGAATAGCGACATTGCATACTTTTAAAATGTTGCTTATTAACGACATTTCAAGTCACAAAATATATGTAATGCGACGCATTTTGGCTCACATTTTGCATCCTTTGTCTGCTCATATATCATTGTAGGATTGGTGGTAAGATTCGTAGATGCTTCCGCAAGGCTTGTCCTATGTGGATGACCTCATGTTTTCCATTTTGCCTTTGTAAGCCGATTTGTTCGCCCGGTTAATAATTAATAATACATGGTTGTGTGCATCACTCGATGCAGATGCCGGGGACATTCCATCTTTTTTTAAAGAAGGTCTTATGCTCATAGATGCGTTTGGTAGATTAAATTGACGGTAAATTACCCCTACAAATTTGAAGAAAATGACAGAAAAAATCAATGGAAACAAAATTCATATAGTTAGCGGTTTGACGACTATATTTGCGCATAACCATCGCAACCTCCCTATCCATATAAAGCTTCCCACCTGCCAACTCTATTAGAGTTGCTCTTAGCAGCCGGATCAAACTCGGCCGGCACAGAATCGTTTTGCTTGTCGTCTTGCCCATATAATATGCAGACTGACTAGTAGTAGAGTACTTCTCAACACTCCACTTGAGTTTGTTGCAGATTATTTATCTCGCTAAAGGCAAGTTAGCTTTCTCTAATAACAAAGTTGATCAGCTTTCGTAGTTAGCTTATCTCGCGGGATAAGCGATGGGGAAAGCTTGTAGACGTGTACGGGGGAGTTTTAATATGCTTGTTCTTTTTGCAAACGTTTTTTTTTCAAACTTTCATAACCAAGTGTAAAATCTATAAGAGGTCACTATACTTGAGAAAATGTTCGTTTTAGTTAGTCAGTTTTATTGTACCCAATAAAGTCACTCAGGGTGGTTTAAGGTACATGTATTGGTCACTAGCATGTTTGGCTTTTCTTAAATCAATTTATTAATTAACAAGAGGAGAATTGACCCGTTAGTTTGCGAAAAACAGACGAAAACAATCACAATACCCTCCCCCCCCACACATGGGACATCACCGGCCAGCCTGGCTACCTTACCATATTTCACATATGTTGCAGCAAGGTTAAGTGCAATACAAACCCGTCTGCCCTTGAATCCCCTGAGCCACAAAAAACAAATCAAGCAGAGTGGGTGAAGTCGATGGCAATGTGGGCCATCCCTTTACAGTCCTTGTCGTGGGCGGTGACAAAGATGACACTCTATTTCACTTGTTAGCCATGGCCGAGGAGGACTCATTATCGTGCCTGAGCTCCAACAAAGTCGCCAACCTAGGCTCATTGCTTACAACATGGCTGATGGTGAGCTTGGTGGCGAGCACAACGAAGTTGTTGATGTCACCGCCTAGGTGCACCTAGGTCTAGGTGTTCTTTTTGCATCTCAACATCTCTCATTTACTTAAGATGGCGAATTATAGTGGGTTTGCAAGCAACTTGCAAGAAACAAAGAGGTATAATTCATCCAAAGGCAGTGCCTACTAACACTAGTCACACAGATGCGCAAGCCGATTAGCTTCTCTACCAATATATCAAATAGTAAAACTGTGAAAAACTTTACTGATGTCATCGATTTCTTGCAAAATACCCGCAATCTCTGATCTCCCCCTGATTCTTCCAGAGTTGAATCACTATTTCTGCATCTGATTCAATGATCACCTGCTGGAGTCCCATATCACATGCTAGTCTGACTCCATCTCTGATAGCAATTGCTTTGATTGAAAATGCACTGTTCGTGTGGCTATACCAGAGAGCTTGGGCTCTAATTAGCTGCATGTTCTGACCCCTGACACCAACATCTGTAGCACCCTCATGACTGGCCTCTGTAAAACCTGCATCGACATTTATTTTTGTAACCGCTTCATCTCGAGGTAGCCAACGAGCATGGCTCCTTCCCCTGTTCTCAGAATTTTCCTTCCCACCGATGGACAAATCGAGAGTCACGTCCATGATCCAACTTTTTTACCCTACCCCTATGAGCACCTCTGAAAGACTGAGCCGACATATCATCTTAAAATTTACGAAGTCACCGTAGGCACCTCGTCGTCGACGGGAACGTATCCTCCCACTGAAATATGCATTGCTGGAAATCTTGAAATAAATTCAGGAATAAATGCGAGCACCAGGAGTTGAACCCTGGTGGGCTGGGGATACCACAATCCCTCTAACCATCCAACCACAGGTTGGTTCACCGTCCATGATCCATCTAACCAAATTAGATACAGAAGGCCCACTCTCCCCATGTTCTCTAGAATTTTTAGAAGACCACACAGACCAGGCTCCACATAAATGATTGTTGTTGAGTCTGTTGTGATGAAATCATGGCACAACATGTCAATTGCCCATGAAGTAGAGAGCTTCAAAATTTTCACTCTCGACCATTTCGTCACTTCTATCCAAGATAAGTTTGCCCAAGTACACTCAAACAGAACATGAGCGATGGTTTACTCCCTAGCACAGACATGGCAAAAATTTACCGGTTCCATGTGCCTATCATGAAGATAGCGTGACAAGGTATGAACTTTTTGATCATTTGATACGTCTCCAACGTATGTATAATTTTTTATTGTTCCATGCTGTTATATTATCATTATTGGATGTTTTACAATCAATTTATAGTCATTTTATATCATTTTTTGGTACTAACCTATTGACATAATGCCCAGTGCCAGTTGTTGTTTTCTGCATGTTTTTTACATCGCGGGAAATCAATACCAAACAGAGACCAAACGCAGCGAAACTTTTTGTGGATTTTTTTGGACCAGAAGACATCCAGTGGGCCAAAGAAGTACTGAAGAGGGAGCCCGAGGTGGGCACAAGACACCAGGGCGCGCCTGGAGGCCCAGGCGCACCCTGTTGGGTTGTGCCCACCTCGGTGGCCTCCCAAACCGCCTCATTGCTCTATAAATACCCCAATATTCTAGAAACTCTAGGGGATTCGACGAAAATCAATTCCAGCCACCGGAAGTTCTAGA
Source organism: Triticum aestivum (assembly GCF_018294505.1). Taxonomy (NCBI): domain Eukaryota; kingdom Viridiplantae; phylum Streptophyta; class Magnoliopsida; order Poales; family Poaceae; genus Triticum; species Triticum aestivum. The sequence continues at coordinate 176,984,546 of NC_057811.1, forward strand.
ACCACCAGATCCAATCTAGACACCATAACGGAGGGGTTCATCATTTCCATTGGTGCCTCTCCGATGATGCATGAGTAGTTCATTGTAGACCTACGGGTCCGTAGTTAGTAGCTAGATGGCTTCCTCTCTCTCTTTTGATTCTCAATACAATGGTCTCTTGGAGATCCATATGATGTAACTCTTTTTGCGGTGTGTTTGTTGGGATCCGATGAACTTTGAGTTTATGATCAGATCTATCTTTTTATCCATGAAATTTATTTGAGTCTTCTTTGATCTCTTATATGCATGATTGCTTATAACCTCGTATTTATTCTCCAATATTTGGGTTTTGTTTGGCCAACTTGATCTATTTATCTTGCAATGGGAAGAGGTGCTTTGTGATGGGTTCCATCTTACGGTGCTTGATCCTAGTGACAGAAGGGGAACCGACACGTATGTATCGTTGCCATTAAGGATAACAAGATGGGGTCTATTTCTACATAAATAGATCTTGTCTACATCATGCCATCATTCTTATTGCGTTACTCCGTTTCTCCATGAACTTAATACACTAGATGCATGCTGGATAGTGGTCGATGTGTGGAGTAATAGTAGTAGATGCAGGCATGATTCGGTCTACTAATCTTGGACGTGATGCCTATATAATGATCATTGCCTAGATATCGTCATGATTATTTGAAGTTCTATCAATTGCCCAACAGTAATTCGTTGACCCACCGTTTGCTATTTTTCTCGAGAGAAGCCACTAGTGAAATCTACAGCCCCCGGGTCCCTTCTTTATTATATTTACCTTCGTGGTCTGTTTTTATTTGCTTTTATTTACAGATCTATTAAACCAAAAATACAAAAATACCTTGCTGCACTTTATTTTATTTGGTGATCTATCTATCAATTTATTACAATTTCTCACGTCCACTTGCCAATTTCTGGTGCCGTTGCCCGAAAGGGATTGACAACCCCTTTAATACGTCGGGTTGCGAGTATTTGTTATTTGTGTGCAGGTGTCGTTCACGTAGTGTTGCGTGGTTCTCCTACTGGTTTGATAACCTTGTTCTCATCACTGAGGGAAATACCTACCATTGCTGTGCTGCATCATCCCTTCCTCATTGGGGAAATATCGACGTAGTTCACGCAAACATCAAAAGGAATTTCTGGTGCCGTGGCCGGGGAGGCATCATCAACATCTACCAGGTTCCTAATCACAAATCTCATCTCCTTGCAATTTACATTATTTTCCTTTTGCCTCTCATTTTCATCTCCCCCACTTCACAAAAAATTGTCGTTTTATTCGCCCTCTTTTTCGTTCGCCTTTTTCTCGTCAAATCTCTTGTTTGCTATCTTTACTTGTGTTACCATGTGCCTTATATTTGCTTGCATCTTTGCTTGCTAATAATCTATTGATATGGATCCTCATACACTTGCTAATCTTTTCAAAAGATCCAGTTATGATGAACCAATTGCTAGTGAATTGAGTTCACTAGATTACCTTTATGAAGTTTTTCTTGAGATCTATGAATGTGAAAATTGTGATGAAGTGTTAAATGAAGAAATTTATAAAGTGATTCATGATAGCTCCTTGAATGAAAAGCATGATCCCAATGATGTTGTTATACATTCTATTAATGCCAATTGTGTTAGTGATATGCAAGACCCCAAGCTTGGGGATGCTCGTTTTGCCATGTCCACTACTTATTGCAATGATCATGATTAGGGTGATAATGATTCTTATGATCTTGAAAATTTATTTAAACTTCATGATGAATATGCTTGTGATAATATTAAAAGTGGGTTTGGAAGAGTGTCAACTTTAGCTAAAAATAATCCCACATATTTGGAGAGTGTTCAATCTTATGAAATTTTTGATAAAAGTGGGCCTGTAGAGGTCATGACTTTATTTGATGATCCCACTATTTTGGAAGAGTGTCAACTTTGCATGCATGTGGATCGTGTAGAGAATATGTTATGTGATAGCTATATTGTTGAATTTGAATATGATCCCACATGTAATTATTACGAGAGAGGAAAATATGCTTGTAGAAATTTTCATGTTACTAAATTACCTCTCTTCATGTTGAGATTGTCTATGTTTTATTCTTCTTCCTTGCATTTGCTAGCTATTTCTTGTCTTGATAATTTGTTTGCTTATAAAATTCCTATGCATAGGAAGTATGTTAGACTTAAGTTTGTTTGTCACATGTGTTATGATGCTCTTTTTGTGTTTCAATTATTATCTTTCATGTGAGCATCAATAAAATCTTATGCCTAGCTAGGGGCGTAAAACGATGGCGCTTCTTGGGAGGCAACCCAATGAATAAAATTTATTTTTACCTTTTGCTTTCTGTTCTTGAGTGTTTGAACAATTATGCTACTGTTATGATTGTGTTTTTTTGTGTGTTTTAATTAGTGTTTGTGCCAAGCAAAGCCTTTAGGATCATGTTGGGTGATAGTTGATTTGATATTGCTGAAAAACAGAAACTTTTGCCCTCACGAAAATAATTCTAATTTTTAACAGAAGCGTGATAAAATACCAATTCCTTTTGCAGAATATTAATACACAAATTGCTCACATGGTCCTAATTTTTCAGAATTTTTGGAGTTTCAGAAGTATTCAAAATATCCAGGTTGCTACAATCTGTTGTGTTTTTGACAGATTCTGTTTTCTTTGCGTTGTGTGCTTGTTTCGATGATTCTATTGTTTTCTTTGGAGAGTTTCTGCCATTTAAAAGTTGGAATACAGTAGATATAATGCAAGAATAAAATATGAATGGGTTGGCAACAGTACTTATTGTAGTCATTTGTTTTCTTATACTAACGGATCTCACGAAGGTTTTGTTGAGTTTTGTGTGATTGAAGTTTTCATGTTTTGGGTGATGTTACGATGGATGAAGGAATAAGGAGTAAGAAGAGACTAAGCTTGGGGATGCCCATGGCATCCCAAGCTATTATCCAAAAAGAAGCAAGCAACTAAGCTTGGGGATGCCCGAGTGGCATCCCATGTTTCTTCTAACGACCATCGATATTTTACTTGAAGCTATATTTTTATTCATCACATACTATGAGTTTTGTTTGGAGCGTCTTGTATGGTATGAGTCATTGCTTGTTTTGCTTTTTGTTTTAAGTCTTGAATCCTTGCTGGACACACCTATTTGAGAGAGCCAAAATTATGCCATGACTTGTTAGAATTGCTCTCTATGTTTCACTTAAATCTTTATGAGCTATGAAATTGCTCTAGTGCTTCACTTATATCTTTTTGAGCACGGTGTGCTTTGTTATTTTTGAAGAATTGCTCTCATGCTTCACTTAGATTTATTTGAGAGTTAGTAATTTTTTTAAGAAATTCTCTCTTGCTTCACTTAAATTAATTTGAGAGAAAGAAATATTATGCTCATGATCTTCACTTATATTTGTTTGAGCTTATGAAAAACAACACATGAAAATTAGTTCCAAAGTGATAGATATCCAAGGAGGATATAATACAAACTTTCATGAAGATCATTGGACAAAATAAACTTGATTCTTTGTAATAGTTCTGAGATATGATGATGTGATATGTGAGTCATATTGATGAGTAATTATGCTTTAATAAGAATATTTGTGTTAAGGTTTGTGATTCCCTATGCAAGTATGAAAGTCAATAGTTATGCAATGAAATTATATCCTACTTGTGGTGCATTATTCGGTGTTAATTATGCTCAATGCCCGCTTATGAGATTTTTTGTTTCTTGGTTGGCCGCTTCTCAATCTTTTTGCTAGCCTTCATTTGCACTAAGTATGATCACTACTTGTGCATCCAAAATCCTTTAAACCAGTTTTGGCACATGAGTCCACCATACCTACCTATATGCAGTATTCTTTTGCCGTTCTAAGCAAATTTGTATGTGCCATCTCTAATTTTCAAAATAAATTTCTCTTTTGTGTGCTCGTATCGCTCATGAAACGGTAGGGGGTGGCTAATATATTTCCATGCTAGATATGTTATTCTCAAGATAAATGTTTATTCACTTATCATTGCACAAGAGTAAGGCAAAGGTATTAGGGATGCCCAGTCCCGAAATAAAAATGAATTTACTTTATGTTGTCAAATAATAAATCCCTTGGAAAGTGTTGGTATGGAAGGCACCCATGGATACAGCTATCCATCGAAAGTGAAAGTATGGTTGAAAAAGGAATAAACTTTAATTTTTCTTTGGGAACCGCCTATGATATATCTAGCATGGAAAGTATTGGGAACTACTCGATCATTTTCGTTGACAGAAAAAGCATGCCTCCCAAAATGTTTTTATCTCTATCTTTCTTGCTTTGAGCTCTGGCACCTCTACAAATCCCTACTTCCCTCTGCGAAGGGCCTTTCTTTTACTTTATGCAATTTTTATTTTTAATTTGAGTCTCCATCTTCTCTTATAAAGCACCAACTAAGGGGCACTATGATCGTACTTGAGCATTGGGTGTAGCTAATATGCGAGTGTGTTTCATGAATGGATCAATGGTTTAGCATAATGGGCTAGGGATAACTTATTTTAGCGTTGATATTTTCAAAGACATGGTTGCTTGTTGATATGCTTGAGTATTTAAGTCCTCATGTCAAAACTAGACTATTGCTTTGAACCATATAAAAGTCCAAATGTCCATGCTACAAAGAAAAGAATATGTGATGAGCATGTTAGGCAGCATTCCACATAAAAATTTCTATTTTTATCATTTGCCTACTCGAGGACTATCAGGAATTAAGCTTGGGGATGTTGATACGTCTCCAACATATCTATAATTTTTGATTGTTCAGTGCTGTTATATTATCATTCTTGGATGTTTTATAATCATTTTATATCATTTTTTGGTACTAACCTATTGACATAGTGCCCAGTGCCAGTTTAAGATTTTTTTGCAGTAAAGCTTCTCTCTAAATGGGAAGGCCCTACGTTATCAAGGAGGTCTATTGTTCCGATGCCATGAAAATTACCAATGCCAAAGGCACAAATCCTAAGGTGGTAAACGGTCAAAGAATTAAACATTATATCTCAGGTACTCCCATAAATGTTGAAACCAATATAACTGATACTGTAACCCCGGAGGAGTACATAAGGGATACTTTTCAAAACGTTTCAGAATCCGAAAAGGAATAGGTATGTGGTACGGTAAGTAAACCGACTCCAAAACATTTCCAATGATAAATTTTATCCGTTTTGGAATATTTAAAAAATTAGGAAAATTAAAAGGTAGTCCGAAAGAGACACGAGGCCACCACAAGGGTGGAGGGCACGCCCTACCCCCTGTGTGTGCCCCCCGACCTTGTGGAAACCACGTATGCCCTCCGGACTCCGTTTTCTTGCACAATACTTCTTTTGGTCGGTAAGAATTCATTATATAATCTCCCGAAGGTTTTGACCACCGTACCACGACAATATCTCTTGTTTTTGTTTCGAGCTGTTTTTCCCGACAGATCTAGATCACCATGACGTCTCTAAGGGCCCCCAAGGACAAGTTTTTTGAGAAGGTCATCAACCCCTACCTTGCGGAGGTGCTGCAACACCCTCAAGCCATTGAGATGCGTGAGGGGGTGCTGCACATCCGCGATGTTGAGGGGCCGAAGAAGACTGGAAGCATGGAGACAAGACTCGAAGCAATGGAGCAGCAAGTTTTCAAGTGTCAAGGGATGGACTCACGCCAATCATATGATGATCACAGAGTTCACCAACAATCACAAGCTGGATGCCAAGAACATTGGGGACACCATCTTCAAGCTTCAATAGAAAATTGAGCATCTCCAAGCCCAGATCTATGACCTGCAAAACCAAAACTGTGAGTATGAATACAGATTTAAGAGGATGAGTTTGGCTGCAGATTTGAGGATCTCGGAGACTCGCTCATCTTTCTATGATGGTGAACCTATGCCTTGGAAGATGGATGACAAGCCTATTTCATTAACAACTCCTTCATCACCACCTCCAGAGAAAGAGATCTAATTACATGGGTATGGGCACTGCCCTTGGCAACTGCCAAACTTGGGGGAGTGCCCCGGTATCGTATCATCATCACATCTCTATCTTTATCATTTTTCTTAGTTTGATCCTTTTGGTTATATCCTGATCTAGTAGAATAAAGTTTTAGCATGATCTAGCTTTGAGTTTTGCTTTATGCCCTATCTATGTAATCGAGTCCATGAGATATATAATAAAGAGTAGTTTTGAGATAAGGGCTTTGCTTTCTTGCTATAATCTTGAGGGAATTAAATAACAGAAATAATAAAAATAAAGAAATAAAAAGGATCATATATTGATCTTATGGAGATAATGACTTCACATATAAAGAGTTTGATGAATAAAAGTTGTTGAGGATTGACAAACATAGTTTTGGTCACTGTTGCAATTAATAGGAAGTAATAAAGAAAGAGAGGTGTTTCACATATAAATATACTATCTTGGACATCTTTTGTAATTGTGAGCACTCATTAAAATATGACATGCTAAAAATTTGATGTTGGACAAGGAAGACAACATAATGGGTTATGTTTTCTTATATCCGTATAGAAGTTATATTATCATGGATCATCCAACATGTTGAGCTTGCCTTTCCCTCTCATGCTAGCCAAATTCTTTGCACCAAGTAGAGGTACTACTTGTGCTTCCAAACATCCTTAAACCCAGTTTTGCCATGAGAGTCCACCATACCTACCTATGGGTTGAGTAAGATCCTTCAAGTAAGTTGTCATTGGTGCAAGCAATAAAAATTGCTCCTTTAAATATGCATGATCTATTAGTGTGAAGAAAATAAGCTTTATTTGAACTTGTGATATGGAAGAAATAAAAGCGACGGACTGCATAATAAAGGTATTTATCACAAGCAGCAATATAAAGTGACGTTTTTTTGCATTAAGATTTTGTGCATCCAACCATAAAAGCGCATGACAACCTCTGCTTCCCTCTGCGAAGGGCCTATCTTTTACTTTTATCTTCTACCCTTATACAAGAGTCATGGTGATCATCACCTTTCCTTTTTATAATTTTCCTTTGGCAAGCTCTTTGTGTTGGAGAGATCCGGATATATATATCCACTTGGATGTAAGTTATCATAAAGTATTATTGTTGACATTACCCTTGAGGTAAAAGGTCGGGGGGCGAAACTATAAGCCCCTATCTTTCTCTGTGTCCAGTTGAAACTTTGTACCCATAAGTATCGCGTGAGTGTTAGCAATTGTGAAATTTTTATGATAGTTGAGAATGTGGACTTGCTGAAAAGCTCTTATTTGACTCTTTCTGATGTTATGATAAATTGCAATTGCTTCAATGACTGAGATCATAGTTTGTTAGTTTTCAATGAAGTTTCTGATTCATACTTTATCTTGAGAACGAATTGTTACTTGAGCATAAGAAATTATATGGCATTATATGTTGTTGTTCTAAAGATGATCATGATGCCCTCATGTCCATATTTTACTTTTATCGACACCTCTATCTCTAAACATGTGGACATATTTATCGATATCGGCTTTCGCTTGAGGACAAGCGAGGTCTAAGCTTGGGGGAGTTGATACGTCCATTTTGCATCATGCTTTTATATTGATATTTATTGCATTATGGGCTGTTATTACACATTATATCACAATACTTATGCCTATTCTATCTTATTTTATAAGGTTTACATGAAGAGGGAGAATGCCGGCAGCTGGAATTCTGGACTAGAAAAGGAGCAAATATTAGAGACCTATTCTGCACAAGTCCAAAAGTCCTGAAACTTCACCGAGCATGTTTTTGGAATATATAAAAAATATTGGGCGAAGAAAGAACCAGAGGGGGGCCACCAGCCAGCCACAAGGGTGGAGGGCGTGCCCTACCCCCTGGGCGCGCCCCCCGACCTAGTGGGCCCCCTGGCAGGCCTTCGGTGCCCATCTTTGGCTATATGGTGTCTTTTACCCTAGGAAAAATCAAGAAGAAGCTTTCGGGATGAAGCGCCGCCGTCTCGAGGCGGAACCTGGGCAGAACCAATCTAGGGCTCCGGCGGAGCTGTTCTGCCAGGGAAACATCCCTCCGGGAGGGGGAAATCATCGCCATCGTCATCACCATCGATCCTCTCATTGATAGGGGGTCAATCTCCATCAACATATTCACCAGCACCATCTCTTGTCAAATCCTAGTCTATCTCTTGTATTCGATCTTGGTCCCAAAACTTCAGATTGGTACCTGTGGGTTGCTAGTAGTGTTGATTACTCCTTGTAGTTGATGCTAGTTGGTTTATTCGGTGGAAGATCATATGTTCAGATCCTTAATGAAAATTAATACTCCTCTTATTATGATTATGAATATGCTTTGTGAGTAGTTACGTTTGTTCCTGAGGACATAGGAGAAGTCTTGTTATTAGTAATCATGTGAATTTGGTATTTGTTCGATATTTGTATGAGATGTATGTTGTCTATCCTCTAGTGGTGTTATGTGAACGTCGACTACATGACACTTAACCATTATTTGGGCCTAGGGGAAGGCATTGGGAAGTAGTAAGTAGATGATGGGTTGCTAGAGTGACAGAAGCTTAAACCCTAGTTTATGCGTTGCTTCGTAAGGGGCTGATTTGGATCCATATGTGTCATGCTATGGTTAGGTTTACCTTAATACCTCTTTTGTAGTTGCGGATGCTTGCGAGAGGGGTTAATCATAAGTGGGAGGCTTGTCCAAGGAAGGGAAGCACCCAAGCACCGGTCCACCCACATATCAAATTATCAAAGTAACGAACGCGAATCATATGAGCATGATGAAAACTAACTTGACAACAATTCCCATGTGTCCTCGGGAGTGCTTTGCTTTATATAAGAGTTCGTCCAGGCTTATACTTTGTTACAAAAAGGGATTTGGACACCTTGATGCACCTTAGTTACTTTATTTACTTGCTACCCGCTATGATTTATCCTATCACAAAACTATCTGTTACCGATAATTTCAGTGCTTGCAGAGAATACCTTGCTGAAAACCGCTTGTCATTTCCTTCTGCTCCTCGTTGGGTTCGACACTCTTACTTATTGAAAGGACTACGATAGATCCCCTATACTTGTGGGTCATCATCTGACTCTATTGATCAAGCCTAATCTTAGGGCATCCCTTCCATGGAGATTGGCTCACCAGGTGTGCGGTGCGTTCTTCTTCTTCTTCTTAGTAGCAGACATAAGATCAATTTCATGGAAATATTTGCCTTTCAAATATTTGCCTTTCAATACTTTTGCACATAAGGAGTCACAATAAGCTACTAGTCTCCAAACTTGTTTAGCAAGAATTGCTTTATTAAAAACCTCAAGGTCCTTGAATCCCATCCCACCATCACGATTCGGAATAGCTATTTCCGCCAACTTTTTCCAATGCATTTTCCGCTTCTCATCATCTCCATGCTACTTGTGAGCTGCGTTGGGATTTCCTCGAAGAGGAGAGGATGATGCAGTATAGTAGAGATAAGTATTTCCCTCAGTTAAGAACCAAGGTAATCAAACCAGCAGGAGAACCACGCAAGACCTCGTGAACAACATCAACACAGAAAAGAACAAATACTTGCACCCAACGGAAACAAGGGCTTGTCAATCCCTTGGCGGTTATTTGCAAGGATCAAATCTCTTAGTGATAGATACGTAAACAAAACACACACATTAGTCATAAATAACTCACATACTTATTGCGGAAGTTGATTATCCCTCGAAGCAAAGTACTACTATTCATGCTCCTAGGGGGAGGTTGGTAGGAGTTAACCATCACGTGCCCCCGACCTTCACGCAAAGGAAGACACTCGATAATAAATCATGCTCAAACTTCTTAGCATAGCGAGAGACTATACGTGCATGCTTCAGGAATCACAAAGCTTAACACCAATATTTTTACTAAACCGCAATCATTCACTAGTACCTCCCACATATTGCCATCTTTATATCGCAGAACTATTGTAGGGAATCAAACTTATCACGTTCAGTGATCTATATGAAAGTTTTTATTATATCCCTCTTGAATACCTATCATATTAGGACCAATTTCATAACTCGTGCAAATTGCCGTTACTATTTATCAAACTCTCAGAATGATATAAGTGAAGCATGAGAGTGCAACTATTTCTTTAAAATATAACCACTGTCGTGCTCTAAAAGAAATAAGGGAAGTACTAGAGCAACTATCTAGCTCAAAAGATATAAGTGAATCACATAGAGTATTCTAACAAATCACGAATAATGTGTGTCCCTCTCAAAACACTACAAAAAAAGACACATCCGTGACACTTTGGGCCGAACGATTTTTTTTGTCATACTTATGACACTAATATGACGATAATTGTGACAAAACCCGGTATCATCATAGATGTGGTGGACTCCTACTTCTATGACAAAAAATCATGACAGAAAATGGGCTTTTCGTCCTAGGCGGGCCGGAGACGCAGCTGTATGGCACTCTTTGGGCCGTCCATGACGGAATAAACCGTGGTAGAAGCGAGGGTGAGGAAAATATCGGGGAGTTCCCGGTTACGGTGGCTGGTCGGGGGCTGAGCGATGCACGTTTCTCGCGTACGTACGCGCGTGTGTGCGAGGCGTTGGGCTCTAACTGAACCCGAGGGAGGCGTTGAGCTCTAACTGAACCCGAGCGATTGCACTGCAGGCTACGCGTTACTGAACCCGAGCGATCGATCCATCCCTTGCTGTTAACTGAACCCGATCGAGCGATTCCTTCGCTACTGCTGCTAACTTAAGCCGATCGATGCTGCCTCTGGATGAACAGTGAGCGTTGTTGGGGGGTTTGTATGAACAGTTCCCGGTGGGGGTTGGATGAACAAGAACCTGTGGTAGTAGAGGCCGTTGCCGCGGGATGAACTGTACCCCGATCGATCGAGCCGGTGGATGAATAGGACACCGTGGAGGGCTGGATGAATAGGACCCCCGTTTCGACCGTAGCGCTCCAACACAAGTCCGTTTCCTCTGTTTGGTGGTACACCACACGCCTCCCGATCAACAGTACCATGTTTTGACCGTAGGAGGTTCGTTTCCTCCGTTTTGCGGTATGCCAGACCCCTCCCGATGAACAAGATCCCATTTCCACCGTGGCCGGTCAAACCCAAGGCCATTTCCTCCATTCTGCGGTACGCCAGGCCTCGTTTCCATCGGCTATTCCGTCCAAGCCGGTTGGCTCCTGATGAACAGCACACGCTCCGTTGCCTCCTGATGAACACGACGCATTCCGTTGCCTCCCCATGAACACGACAACGATGCAGTTTCTCTGTTCCAACCCAGCCACAGCCATGTACATGAGCCCTGGCCATACGTATGCGTGAGTAGGCGTTCGAGACCCCGCCCGTATGTATGTACGTGGCCGTATTTACTTTCTTGCACCCTGGCCGCTGTACATACATGTACATGCTACGTGCGCGCCTCTACTACCACACGTGCGCGCCTCTACTACCACACGTGCGTGCCTCTACATCGACCAGTATGTATGTACACATTCGCGACCAGTAGCCAGTGGATGGCTGGTTGAACAGTAGTCGGTGGGCGGCTGGATGAACAGTAGCCCGTGGAGGGGTGGTTGAACAGGACCCCGTGGAGAGGGCTAGCTGAACAGTAGCCGCTGGAGGAGCGGTGGAGGCTGGATGAAGAGGATCCCGTGGATGAACAGTCACAGGTGGAGGCTGGAGGAGGTTGACGGTGGATGAACAGGAGCCCGTGGAGGCAGTCGGCAGTGGATGAACAGTAGCCCGTGGAGGAAGCCGATGGTGGAGATGAACAGTATCCCGTGGTGTCCCATTTTGCGGTACGCCACACCCCTCCCGATGAATAGGACCCCGTTTCGACCGTAGCGCTCCAACACAAGTCCGTTTCCTCCGTTTTGTGGTACGCCACACCCCTCCCGATCAATAGGACCCCATTTCGACCGTAGGAGGTCCGTTTCCTCCGTTTTGCGGTACGCCAGACCCCTCCCGATGAACAGGATCCCGTTTCGACCGTGGCCGGTCGACCACAAGGCCGTTTCGTCCATTCTGTGGTATGCCAAGCCTCGTTTCCATCGGCTGTTCCGTCCAAGCCGGTTGGCTCCCGTTGAACACGACGACGCATTCCGTTCCGACCCAGCCAGTTGCCTCCCCATGAACATGACGACGGCACAGCTTCTCCGTTCCGACCCAGCCATGTACACGAGCCCTGGCCATACGTATGCATGAGTAGGCGTTCAAGACCTCGCCCGTATGTACGTACGTGGCCGTATTTTCTTTCTTGCACCCTGGCCGCTGTACGTACATGTACATGCTACGTGTGCGCCTCTACTACGACACGTGTGCGCCTCTACATCGACTAGTATGTACATACACGTTCGCGACCAGAATGAAAATGCTACGTACGCTTCGACCAGGTGGGTCCCGACTGTCAGGCACTTCCTTGCGTGCGAAGATGTAGCTAGTGGGTCCCAGCAGTCAGGGGGCGAATCATTTTTTTTGCCCGTAATATGGACGCACTTCCTTGTGTGCGAAGATGTAGCTGGTGGGTCCCAGCAGTTAGGGGGCAAACGTTTTTTTCGTGAAATACGGTGGCCCGTCCGGTCGGTCCCTGCTGTCAGGTGGAGGAATAATTATTTTGCGCATAATAAGAAGGCACTTCCTTGCTCCGACCGTGGACCTAGCTGTCAGCCTCTCCACGTATAGTACTCTTCCGACGGAAGTCATTCGTTGACCACACTGACCACACCGCGCCGAGAGCACTAGGGCGGTGGACGACGGCGAGGCCTAGGAAGGGGACGACTCGGAGCCGGGGAAGACGCGGCAGTGGATGCCCACGCGGAGGGGAATATGTGGGTTGACTGCTTCGGCGGCGGTGTGAGGCTGCCGTCGCCGGAGAATAGCAGGAGATGTGTGTGAGTATAGAGGGATGGCATGGCCAGCGGTGGCAGCACAGCCGGACACGGGGGGGCAGGAGCAGGTGGCACGGTCGACGCTTGTTTGGGTGGCTGGAGCAAGAAGAACAGAGGTTGAAGAAGCACTACGGTCGTTGGATGGACATCGTACGATCACTGGAGCTAGAATCGTTCAGATTGACTAAGTTGACAAAGCCCTCCGTCCGCGTCAACTTAGTAGGCCCACAAGTCAGCCTCCCACTATGGTGGGTCCCAGTTAGTAGGGGGAGTAATCATTTTTTTGTGCATAATAAGGAGGCACTTCCTTCCGTGCGAAGATATAGCTGGTGGGTCCGAGCTGTCAGCAGTAGTATTCATTCTTTTTGGCGTAATAAGGACGCACTTCCTTGCGTACGAAGATGTAGCTGGTGGGTCCTAGCTGTTAGAGGGAGAAAACATTATTTTTCAGGGTAAAAAGGATGCAGTTGCATGCATGCGTCCATGGGCGTGGTGCGTCCCCACTGTCAGCCTCTCACGTATAGTCATCTTCCAATGACTCTCGTTTATTGACCACGTTGACCACACCATGCCGAGCACTCCAAGGCCGGTGGACGACGGTGAGGCCCCAGACTAGAACGACCCGGAGATGGGGAAGACGCGGCAGTGGAGTCGCAGATGGAGAGGAGTGGGAAACTTGACTGGTTCGGGTGCACGGCAGCACTGCCGCCCACGGGAGACATGAGCAAGAACGGAGGTTGAAGAAGGAGCACAGTTGTTGGATTAAGATCAAACGGTCCAGCTGCTAGAATCATTTGTTGATTAAGTTGACAAAGCCCTGCATACACGTCTGCTTAGTAGGCCCACAAGTCAGCCACCAAACCTGCCGGGTCCCAGCTGTCATCGGGAGGAATGATTTTTTCGCATAATAAGGAGGCACTTCCTTCCGTGCGAAGATACAGCCGGTGGGTCCCAGCTATCAGGGGGGAGAAAACAGCTTAATAAGGAGGAACTTTCCTTGCATGCGACCATGGACCTCGTGGGTCCCAGACATCAGGCTCTCCACGTACAGTCCTCTTCCGATGACTCTCGTATGTTGACCCGCCACGCCGAGCGCACCGAGGCGGTGGACAACGGCGAGGCCCCAGACTGGAACGACCCGGAGATGGGGAAGAAGCGGCACTGGAGTCGCAGACGGAGAGGAGCGGGAAACTTGACTGGTTCGGGTGCGGGGTGGGCCTACACTTGGCAGAGAATAACAGGAGGTGCGGAGTGCAGGGATGGCCTGGCCGTCGACGGGGTAGCGTTTCGTTGAGGCGCACAAAACAACACCGCTGGACGCCGGAGGCTGGAGCAGGCGGTCCCGGCAGCGCTGGGGCAAGAAGATGAGAGATTGAAGAAGAATGCCGGCCGTTGGATGTAAATCCAACGCCTTCTTAGGCTTCGACCTACTGGCCCACATGTTAGCCAGTCCATTTGTTTTTTAGTCCATTTGGTGGGTTGGGTGAAACAATGATGTAGCATCTATGCAGCCCGTTTATATATATGGTAGAATTTAAAGCCCATTTGCATTTTTCTCGAAATCCGCGGACTTGCTGGGCTGGGTGAAAATATCATGTTGGGCTGGACGGAGAAATGTTATAAAAACATAAACACATGATTGCACGTCTATTACTGCATGGGTCAGTAAAATCTTTGCAAGCTTATGTACGCAATCACTAGGAGTTAACTTGCCAAGTTGTATATAAAAAATTATTATTATTTTGTAAGAACTTTCAACTTATGAAATAAAATATCATTTTAATTTGATGAGTTAATAGTACATGGAGTATTATTATTTTTTAGGCTAGACGTGGGATAGTTGAGTTGGTTCTAGGGAAAAGTACTGGGAGAAAACTCAGTTTACATCGAAAAAGAAAGTGGCAGAAAATTCACATATAGGATTAATGAAAATGAAAAATAAAGGAAGTGGGAAAGTCTATAAAATGGTTGGACGAACGACGGGTTTAACGGAACCTTATATTGTTTCTATTATATATATATGTAATAAAATAATATATAAATATAGGTTCAGTTTTGCATTCTTATAAAAAACATAGGTTCAGTTTTGCATTCTTATAGAAAAATAGAACTGAGCTGTGGGTCGTCTTGAACAAACAAACATAACTTGGGCTGCTGATGTTATAGACAAGCTAGGTTGGGAGGCCCAGAGGCCGCTTGATACCTGCTGGATCCAAAAAATGTTGAAACATGTCGTGGGCTACCCATGTTAAACAACAAAACCTAGGCCATGGACCTGGTGGGCCCGGGACTGTCAGCCTCTCGACGAACAGTTGTCTCCCGATTCCTCTTGTTTTGTTGACCATGTTGGGAACGACAGACGGCGGCGCCACGGCGAGAGCACCAAGGCGGAGGACGACGTCAAGACCTCGGACCGAACGAACCAGAGCGGGGGAAGACGCATGCGGAGGGGAGTACGAGGGTTGACTTGTTCGGGTGCAGGGTGGGCCGGTGGAGCTGCCGCCGCCAGACAATGTGTGGGAGTAGAGGGATGGCCTGGCCAACGCCATAGGCTATGATGGCCAACCGCTGTATAGGAAGAGGATGAAAGATTGAACAAAATAAAAAAATACAAATGGATAGGTGGTTGGTCCCATATGTCTGTGTACGAGACCTGTTGGGTCCACCTGAGAAGGGGAATATGTTGGGAGGAAGGAGATTCAAAGCACGGCAGCCGAGTGAACTAGTTTTTTTAACGGACAAGTGAACTAGTTACATACATAAGCAAATAGCCACTAAAAAAAGCAAACAGGTTAATGGGCTCTTGAAAGAAATATTTTAGACAAAACAGATAATTACGACACATGCTAATGCGTGAAACACTCAATGTTAAAGGTGCTTATAAATAGATAAAGTACAACATCTAGACCTTCCTGGCACGCTTGATCATGACGCTGTGGCTGTCCGTGTACTCGTCGGTTACGGGAAGCAGACACACCCTCATGTCCAAGATCCGCGTGTACATGTCATAGCATGCGTATGCGTCCTTGGCCGCGTAGGTTGTGTAGGCTAGATTCAGAGGTACCTCCCACGTGTTCAGGTCCTTGGTATCGTTGTCTTCTTTCATGTTGGCGTATCAGGGGTCGATGATGGTCTCGGCGAGGTCAACCACGGAGTCCTTCTCCTGCCCGTTGCCGATGATCTTGTATTGCTTCTGGATGTCAACAAGCTTGTTGCACCAGATGGCCGAATCGTCACGTTCTTCCTTCTCTCCACCGTAGCGAAGGTGCAGTCGGCGCTGCCGATGAAACGGGCGAATGCTCCAGAACCTCTGATGGCCCTACAGCAGTGGTAGATGAGAACCTCGTCCCGCACACATACCTGGGCGACAACATTCTGCTGGTCCCTGTCAGGAGATGAATGGATGGGCACAAGGTCTACTCCTGCGACCTTGAGTTTTCTCGTCCTGTAGGTACTGCTTGAACTCGGCGAGGCAGAGCTTCACCGAGTCCGGATCGTTGGCGTACATCACATTCAACTTGGTGCAACCATAGGACTGAACGGCGAACTCAAAGGGGAACTCCTTGCTGAAGTGCATATCCAGCAGGCTCACCCCTCGGATCGCCATTGGAGTCTCTTCAAGTGAACGAGTGGGTAGGCGGTGGTAGCAGTTTGTTTTTTAGCTCTTGGGGAACTGGATTCAATAGTAAACTGAGTGTGTAGAGGCGACAACAGTTACTACCCCTCCCTCACCCGCTGCACGCCCGGCAGAAGATGCACCCTCGGCGCATTCAAACGCCTCCATTAAGAAACCTACTCCGGCCACATGTCGGTTCACGAGCGGGTTTGTATTGGTACTGTAATAACAAGAGTTAGTGGTCACTTTACTTAAATTTAATTAGCTTTAATAGAAATTTATACTTAAAACAAGCAATGCATTGGCTCGTTCTATCAGTGCCACAGGATCAACATGCACAACAATTAGAATTATTATTCTCAGGACGCACACGATCAGCACATTTGTCGCACTTTCACACAGATAATACTACCAAGTTTGAACTGTTTGTTATGGTTGTTGTCCTCTGCATCATCATGCCGTGTTTCCCAGCTTGCAAGATTCAGAACCAACAAATAAGATCCAAATAATAAGTACAACAAAGATGCCTAGACATCTCATTGATTCCCAGCTTGCAAGATTCATAACCAACAAATAAGATTCAAATAATAAGTACAACAAATATGCCTACACATCTCATTGATTCCCAGCTTGCAAGATTCATAACCAACCCATTAGAGCCTTTTGATAAAATGAATATCGGGATTAAATCCATCTTGGCTAGCCGTGTCATACAACCGAAGAACTTGGCGAATGCTCTTGACCGTCACAACATCTGTAGTTGAGTATTCCTATTTGCACATCACAAACAAGAAGAGCATGATTACTATAATAGGGGCACTCCTTGAACTCAACTTGCAGCTCCACTAGGATGAAGCCTGCCTGGAGTTCCATGATTCAATTCGTGCGCCTTTTTCTGCAGTTCACCTGAAATGAAGCAAAGATTGCATCATTCAACTAGCAAGAAGTACTTGCTCTCGTGAGCGGGCAGGTTCTTCTTTAGTAGTTACACTAAAATTGAGGAACATTAAGGTTGGCTGTCCGGCATGTAAGGTGCAACTATCATTTGCTTATCCTTTTGTGCAGTTCCACTAAAATAAAGTGCCATTGTGGTGACAGTGACGGCTCATCTTGCAAAGACTAATAAAATGTTGCACGAGATTACCAGCAGAACTTTACGGAGAGTTTGGAAACTCCAATCACCATTTTGTGTAGTTCCACCAAAACTGAGAGATGTTGCCCATGTGACATTTTAGTTGAACTGCACAAGACACTCATTCCAAAAAAAGGTGTTTTGTGCAGTTCACCAAAAGGTCACAATAGCAACAAGGTGAAATAGATATCCCTATCTGCACAAAAAGATAGAAACTAAACAGTTATTGGTCAATAAGAATATACGAAACATACACGAAATGAAAAGAAGCATCTTAATTATGTTCATGGCAATCATGCAAGAACAGTAGAAATTTTAAAATGTCAGCAATGCTTCATGTTACCGGAAGCATTACGATCAACAATGACATTCGTCAAATATGGGATTACTTTAATGGTGGCATTGCTTGTTTACCAGATACAGTAAATCAACAGCAGCTAAAGAGTTGGTTTAAGGGCATGAGACCGTGGGGACACCAGGACACTCAGCAGCGTAAAGGAGCAACTTACTTATCATACTGGGGAAAACAGCAGGAGTAGCATTTGTAACACAGTTTGATTGCATCTTATCACTGGAGGCATTAGATTAACAATAACACTGGTTAGACATGTCCCT
Source organism: Triticum aestivum (assembly GCF_018294505.1). Lineage (NCBI taxonomy): Eukaryota > Viridiplantae > Streptophyta > Magnoliopsida > Poales > Poaceae > Triticum > Triticum aestivum. The sequence continues at coordinate 177,002,754 of NC_057811.1, forward strand.
AAGGTAACAATGTGATCACTTCATTTTACATGGGCCCTTACATTAACAACAGCAAAAGGTTGGTATAAGAACATGCGACAGTGGATGCATCAGCACAATGTACCTACAAGGAGGCATAAAGTGGTGATGCCAAGTTTGTTCATGCTATGTGAGGGTAGCAAATCTAATCCTGAAGACCTTTTACTATGTGAGGGCGGCAAATCTAATCCTGGAGACCTTTTACTATGTGAGGGCAGCAAATCTAATCATGGAGACCTTTTACTATGTGAGGGCAACAAATCTAATCATGAGACCTTTTACTATGTAAGGGCGGCAATTCTAATCCTGGAGACCTTGTACTATGTTAGGGCAACAAATCTAATCCTGTACATACTCTGTTGACTTGTCCACCAGCCGCCACTTTCTATCCTTTTTTCAACCAATAATTGATCTGTTCCTTATCCAGTTTGTACTGCGTTTTCCCATTATTTCCCTTTTCAACCAAGAGACCGGTTGGGTATCCGGTCTCTACTACTTTCACCATATTATTTCCTCTTTGAATCAAGTCCTAGATTCATGCTACAACTTCCCCCCCTTTCTTTGTTGTTTGAACAAAGTCCTAGATTCGAATGCATGAAGTAGCTTTACCTCTAATAATACTAAAAATTTAGGTGGCTTTGGAAGAGTTGATGGGAGTAGAAAAAGATGCACATGCAGACACGTGGGGAGCTGGGGCAGTAGAGCAAGGCCGCTTTCGAAGAACTTATACCTGAGGGTCGTCGGGATGTCGACGGCGGTAGGTCGGATCTGCGCACAATACGGCAGGGAGGAAGAAGGGTTGGAGGACCTCCCGAGACGGCGCTGTGTCGGAGAGAACGGCACGGGCAGAGGATCGGGCCCCTCCGGTAGCTGTGGGTTTCCTCCCTCGCCGGCAATGACCGCGTGAACGATGCACCTAGTCCTCTACACACACCAGCCGAAGGGATCCGTCCGGATCTGTGACCAGCGGTGAGCAGAGACAAAATGTCGCTACCGATGTCTTGTTTATATCTGGAGAGGATGAGAGAATGAAGAGAGCAACCCTAGTAAAGCAAGCGCTCAGGCCCCTGCGTACATATATAGTGGAGTGATTATCTTTTTCTCTCCACAACAAGCGTTTCAATTTGTGTACGTGGCATTAAAGAAAAGAAACTCTCTATTTAAGATGACTAACTGTACGACTCCTACTTACTAGTAGTAGTAGTAGTAGTAGTAGTAGTAGTAGTAGTAGTAGTAGTAGTAGTAGTATTCACATGTGCTCCCCGGCCCTCCATTCATTGAACAACCCCATGGGTGAATAAACATACAGTACTAGTATTTATATAGAACGAACAAGCTTGAACTATTTTCGCGTAGTTAAAAGTTGAGGGCGGGGCTTTTCCCGGGTAGTACGCGCGGCAGTTTTTGCCTAGGCGGTTTGACAGAGAGGCAAGGAGGGTGAGGGAGTAGCGGATTCAACTTACTTACTGCTGGAAAGGTCGGGCTGTGCGATTTGACGGCGCGTTACTGCTGGAAAGACTTGTGATATGACTACTCACTATAGTCATGATTTACTGGCGGTACGACCGGGATGATGCCCCCCTTCCATTCCGCACTCTAATCTGGTGCATGACACGTATTACGTCGACCCAGATGCAGGATGCTGTTGGCTCTCCCACATGTCGGCGAAGTAGTACGTAGTAGTAAGAAGGAGCAAAGAATCATGCGGTAGAAGTCTTTTTAGAGATTCCAACAAGTGACTACATACGGATCAAAATGAGTGAATCTACACTCTAAAATATGTCTACATACATCCGTATGTTGTAGTCAATTTGAAATGTCTAAAAAGACTTATATTTAGGAACGGAGGGATTAGTAGTACTACTACACACGTCGGAGGAGTGCGAACCACGGCAGCCCAGTGAATCAGCAGTAGAAAACAACGTGTTGATATGGCCATAAAAAACAATGTGCCACGGTCCAGACTATAGCATGTACAGTACTACTCTTCTTTGTTTGGATCCCTGAGTTAGAGCTAGTTTGGGTTGAAATAGCCTCAAATTATCCAAATAGGAGGGGTTAGTTTGAGCTAGTTTGCTCTAACCCAACTAAAAAAACTAGCCCGGTGGAGAGATTCTAATTGGGTTAGTTCTCCTCGGGCCCACTAAAGGAGAATTAAAATAATCTCCCCTACCCGCACCAGATCGCTCCCTCCGCCCCCCCCCCTCGCACGACTCCTCTCTGTTCCCCATCAGGACACCCGCCCAAGTGTCGCTCGCCGCTCGACCTCTCTCTCCTCCGGCCGCCCTCTCCCTCTGGCCTCCGCCGCTCTCCTCCGGCCGCCCTCTCCCTCCGGCCTTCGAAGCTCGCCCCGCTCCCCCTACACCGGTCGTTTTTCTCCCTCTGTCTTGCGCGGTGGCGGCGCATCTACCAGGGAGGTCGAGAGAGGGGTGAGTTTGTTCGTTCCTTCTCTGTCTCACAGCCATATCATTGATCTTGCTCGCTCTAGCGCTGATTCTGATTTGGAAAAGTAGATCCTGATTAAACTTGGTATAGATTTGCGGTGCACGCATGGAATTGTTTGATGCTGCTTGAGGAGGTAATAAATCTTTCTAGAGGCCCAAAGATTCAGTTCACCTTTCTAGCTATTTCAGTTTCAGGCTTGCATTCTTTTTAGAGGCCCAAAGAATCAGTTCACCTTTCTAGGAATTTCAGTTCTAGGCTTGCATTGTTTCTAGAGGCCCAAAAATCCAGTTCACCTTTTTAGGTATTTCAGTTTTAGGCTTGCATTATTTCTAGAGGCCCCAAGATTCAATTCACCTTTCTAGGTATTTCAGTTTCAGGCTTGCATTATTTCTAGAGGCCCAAAGATTCGGTTCGCAGTCGTTGGCAAGTGGCCCTGCTACCCATGCCGGTGTCGACCTCAACTCGCAAGCGCCGGCGCCGGAGCGGTTTCCAAGGCTTGGGCTCTATAGAGCCTTCCTCCAGAGCGATGATGACGAGCTCCTCCCTGGGTGCGTGAGGGGCTCCGGGCTCCCTCCCTATCGTGAATGACTTCCGTGATGAGTTAGCTCATGCTTTGTTTCATGGAGTGTATTTTTTTTGTGAAGCTTGATTGAGGACTTGTATGTTTAAGTGGGATATATCAATTGTATGGACAAAGTAAAATTTATCATGTTTTGCATGCTTGATTTGTAAAGATGGTTCGTTTATGTCAATTGTGAGCGGGAGGAGGCCACACAAGAGCCGGCCACACCAAATCCGGCAGGAAATAGGGTCCAAAGTAGTCAAATGATTGAGCAAGAACATTTATTGTCAATCTAACCCTGCCATCCATACACCTCTTTGGTTTAGATTTGGTTCAGGGTTAGAATCTAACTCTAACCTCTAACTTTGTTAGAGTTCTCCTCGTCTCGGTTCATCGCCATCATACTTTCCCCATTTCTATGTTTTAAGTATCCTGCGAATCAAAGAGGCCCTTAGACTGGTTTAGGTCCAGTAGTTTTTTATAAACGTGTTATGTCCAAAATTTAATGAACGTGCTCCGATTTCTACAAAAATAATCCAGTTTCATGTAGTAATTCATTTATTTATTTATTCTTCTGTGGGGGGTTTGCATGTAATTCATGAGGTCTGAAATGTAAAGTACCCCGGCATATGCTCCGAGTCATGCATGCACTACGTGTCGGTGTCAAAACCGGCGGATCTCGGGTAGGGGGTCCCGAACTGTGCGTCTAAGGTCGATGGTAACAGGAGACAGGGGACACGATGTTTACCCAGGTTCGGGCCCTCTCTATGGAGGTAATACCCTACTTCCTGCTTGATTGATCTTGATGAATATGAGAATTACAAGAGTTTATCTACCACGAGATCGTAATGGCTAAAACCCTAGAGGCCTAGCCTATATGACTATGGTAATGTGTATGTCCCCTCCGGACTAAGTCCTCTGGTTTATATAGACACCAGGAGGATCTAGGGTTACACAAGGTCGGTTACAAAGAAAGGAATCTACATATTTGGTCGCCAAGCTCGCCTTCCATGCCAAGGAGAGTCCCATCCGGACACGGGTGCAGTCTTCGGTCTTCGTATCTTCACAACCCATCAGTCCGGCCTGTGGCTAACAGGCCGGACGCCCGAGGACCCCTTAGTCCAGGACTCCCTCAGTAGCCCCTGAACCTGGCTTCAATGACAAGGTATCCGACGCGTAGATCTGTCTTCGGCATTGCAAGGAGGGTTCCTCCTTCGGAACTCCAAGATAGTCTTCGGACATATTGATCGTGTCCAGACCTGTAACATAAGTTTTGTAAACTTCCACAGTGGCACAATAATTTATAAATCCAATCCACCGACAACTGTTCATAGCACGACGCTACGTCACCGTCGGGACATTATTTTAAACCCGTTGTTAGCCCCGGGTTTCGAGGCACGGCTTTATTGGCACGTCTTATCCAAGCCGAGATCATGTCCCCCTTATTAAGGATTCTTATCAACACAGACATGGGTAACCCAACCGTCTCTGTGGTACAACTCCTTGGAAATAGGCAAGCTTTAAGGCCCAGGAGTAGGCGTTTAGATACTCACGGCCTTTATAAAGGGGTGCACACCCGTCTCTTTCTCTTCCACGTTTGCTTCTTCCTCAGCCCTTGCTATCTCAAGTTCTAAAACCCATGTTTCGACCACCACAAGCCCCAGTCATATCCGGATCCAGCCTTCCTGGTCGGTGGGTGGTTTCTTCTGTTACAGAGGAGGATATTGCGAAGCTTAGGGCGGTGAGATATCTGACTGCAGAAATTCTCCATCGGCTCCCTGCTGAAGGGCAGGTTATCCCCACCCCCAGATCCGGCAAGAGGGTCGTGTTCATCTCCCACTTCCTCCGAGGGTTAGGCTTTTCCCTTAATCCCTTTGTTCGAGGGCTCATGTTCTACTACGGGCTGGATTTTCATGATCTGGCCCCGAACTCTGTTCTGCTTATCTCGGCGTTTATCGTCACGTGCGAGGCCTTCCTTCGAATCCCTCCACACTTCGGCTTGTGGCTTAAGACCTTCCACGTCAAGCCGCGGATGATAGGGGAGAAGCAGGCGGAGTGTGGTGGCGCCACCGTGAGCAAGCTTAACAGCGCTCTTTGGCTGAAAGGATCCTTCACCGAGTCCTCCGACTTATGGCAACGGGAGTGGTTCTACATCACCGAGCCCCGTGGCTCCAAGTGGGCGGTCGCGCCTGCGTTTCGACCCAGCCCTCTGATCCAGCTCGCATCATGGTATAATAAGGGGTTGGACTGGGGATCAATTGATGAGGTACAGACTCTTCAGAGCCGCATCAGGAGCCTCCTCGAGAGGGACATTGATCTTATCAACGTTATTCAAGTAATGCTGGTCCGTCGGACCTTGCCGTGCCAGAGGCGACCTCTCCGCATGTGGGAGTTTAATCCCGAAGGGCCGCGGACACTTCAACACTTCTTCGGCACTACGCACAAAGGGATGTGGAAATTATTCTTCGGGAAACGAAAGCAGTGGTCAGATACTACCGAAGACATCGGCCTTGACTGTAACCACCCGGACACCACGGTAAGTACCCATCCGCCGAACACCTCATAATCAGGTATCCTGTGGTAAGACACTAAGCAAACCATCTCTTTCCAGGGCTGGATAAAGAAAGCGGAACGGATTAGGTGTCCGGCCCCTCTTCCCGAAGACTCAGCGGACCCCGTGCTAACAAGGATGCTGGCACCAGCACCGTATCAGGCGCCGGCGGAGATGGGCAAGGCGGAGAGTGGGAAGACCAGGGATGGCCTTCGTTCCGGAGGTAAATTAGACACCGAGTCCGGGGAAATCGACATTTCTTCGCCTGAAGACAAAGGCGAAGGAGAGGCAAGCATCCCCTCTCCACACAAGAAGAAAAGGGCCGCCTCCAAAGGTTGGGAGGAACTGACTCCCAAGAGGGGCAAGATGCCATCATCGGGCGGCTCGGGATTGGAAGGCGACGCCGTTGAACAGTTCCGTCGTGAGGACAGGCCTTCGACCAAATCGTAAGTAAATCTGGGGTGCTTTAATCACATCTCATTCCTTTCCTGTTATCGAAGTGACACGTAATATTCACGCGTGTCTTAACAGTTCGGCGCAGAGTGTTCCTGAGTGATCCTCTTCTTCGGGAGATCTTCTCCCAGATATGATGGAAAGCGAGACACCTCCCCCGGCCTCCTCGCCCAATAAGGTGGACGACTCCGAAGTGTCGTCTCGGAGGATTTTTCTTGATCGACAAGCGGCACGAGGGACGAAGGAGGCAGTACCCGAAGGTGAGCCCCCGATCATCCGGGATTCGGGGGCCAACAATGAAGGCCCCGGACTATCCGGTTTTCAACCAGCGGTGATTCTGGAGACGAGTGAACAGGTTCCTTCAAAGGATGGTCGTGCTCCTACAGCGGCTTTCGGAGACCTAGCGGCGCCCGATATGTTGAGGGATATGCTTCGAAAGGCATCTGTCTCGGAGGAACAACGTACCTTGATGGGTATGGTGGTTGAGAGGATTCTGTCCGCGAAGAGCGGATTGAATGAAGCCTTCATGAGCCTACTAAGAGGCTTCGAGGTTTGTGATGTAATATTTTCAACTATATTTTATTTGCAACATGCACCTGTGTATAGGTAGTAGCCCCTGAGACTCGGGTTGGCTTCCCATGGGAGGCGATCAGAGGATCAAAAAGATATGCTCGGGGAATAATCTGGTTAATTGGAACACATGCTGTGTCGCCCCTGACGACTACCCGGACTACAGAAGTTGCCGAGCTGCAGCGGAAGCTTGATGTGGCAGGGGATGATATTGCGTTAATCAATAGGCGTCTTGACGAGTCGCAAGGTATGTATTCGAAGCAGTCATTACACATACGTGTTTATAATATAAGCGTGACGCTGAAAATTGCATACTCGTATATGCATGGCTACAGATGGTGCCGCCGCCATTGAGATTCTTCGGGCGGAGCTAGCCCGGGCCAAGGAGCATGCCCGATTTAGTAATGTGGCTGCCGAAAAGGCATCAGCCGAGTTAAAGGCCGAACAGGCTGCTCGGCGCCAAGACGAGGAGAAAATATCCACGATGGCGCTCGAACTAAAAAATGCCGCTATCCGCTGTGAATTCCTCGAGAAGGAGAATAAAGCCAAGACGGCTGATCTTGACAAGGCCTTGCGAGAGGCGAAAGAAGCGCGGTCCGAATCTAGAGCGGCCCGTGAGGAGATCCGGCAAGCTTGGGAGATTGCGGCTGGTAAGCCCTTTTTATTACACACTAAGTTCGGCGATCCGAATTGTGCTCAACTTAACCAAGTGTGGAGCTCTCCAGACGTGTTTTTGGACTTGCCAAAGACCTCTTCCGATGTGGTGCAGTTTTACAAAGCGCAAGAGGGATATGCAACAGAGAAGCTTTTCTGGTCACAGTTTGGTGCATCAAAACGCCCTCTACTACTGAATGAACAGATGTCCCAATGGGCCGAGCTTCATAGGATATTCGGCACTGCCATGAAGAACGTCATAATCCAGCTGTGGCCGACTGAGCCTATTCCGAATAGCTACTTCGGCTTGGTGCAGCTGTCGGTGTTCTGGGAATGGGGTCCCCATACTTGCCTGCCTGCGGCCTGTGGCGTGGCTCAAGCAGGGGCCCAGTACGGTCCATCTTCATCAACCCAAACTCAAGACCCTCACGAGGGGCCAAGCCTCGCGGGGCAGACGACACAACGCCTCCTCAGGGGCGGCCTCGCCAGGCAGGCTCGCGAGGAGGCGGAGAGATCAAGGCAAGGGGTACTTCGCGAGGTGCTCGTGACATAAGCCATGACGATGAAGACCAGGCGGGCACAAGGCGAGCGCCAGCCTACGCAGTGTCCTCCTTTCCTCTTTGGTAAAAAGGCAGCAAGCGCAGGCGCAGAGTGCCGAGGCATCAAGCAAAGGTTTCCATATCAGTGCAACGAGACCAGGATCAGCAGAGCGGGAGGACGGAGGTCACCGTGGAGCCCAAGACGGCGCCATCACCAGTGCTTTTGGCAGCTGAAGACCACCTTTAGTCAGGATAGCTTGTACTAGATGTCCCCTTCAAAATGGCAGTTGTTGGCTCCCTTCCTGCTCAATATTTGGGAAGAGGACCAGGGCCTCTATTAATAGAGCTAGCCACCACAACTGGATTGTGTCTGGGCTGTGTCTCAGGAGGTTTGTCCTCAACTGGATTCTCTTTGTCATCATTGTTAGTTTCTTTAGGTGTATCCACCATGTATACGTCATACGAAGAAGTGGCCATCCAGCGTCCGGTAAGCGGCGGGTTTTGGCCCTGCTCCTCATCGGCATCGTCGTCCATACTGTCGATATCTTTGGAGCCGTAATCATGCACGTCGGTTAAGTCCTCGACAGTGGCTATGAAGTGGGTGGCGGGTGGGAAGCGGAATTCTCCCCGATCATCAGCCTCCAGTTCAAACTGGACATAATTCGGCTGTGAGTCCCCCATCAAGGACAGATTTCTTAATGAATTTAGCACATCGCCCAAGGGCGAATGCTGGAAGATGTCTGCGGTGCAGAATTCGAAGATCGGTAATCGATCAAGTTCGGCGTCCGCGGACTCACATGGTTCGGAACTTATAGCCGGAGATGAGTCCGGAATTCCGGTGACACAGATATCGTGTGATGTTAAGACTATGTGCGGCTCCAACATCACGGAATCTGCGACCTCCGTGGCGGGGTTGAGCCTCCGGTCCTCGGAGGGCGCGGTCTGCTCCGGATCTAAAGCTAGAGCAGTTGCGGAAGCCATCTGCTGGATGCGGTCCGATGATAGATTTAAGTCATGTTCATCGGGGTGACAAGGGGCGGTCGCCGCGGTCTCAAATCCGTCGAAGATCAAGTCTCCACGGATGTCCTCGACGTAGTTCAAGCTTCTGAATCTGACCTAATGGCCAGGGGCGTAGCTATTGATCTGCTCCAGATGGCCAAGCGAGTTGGCCCACAGTGTGAAGCCGCTGAACACGAAGATCTGTCCGGGGAGGAAGGTTTCTCCTTGGACAGCATTGTCGTTGCTGATTGAAGGGGCCATCAAACCTTTTGGGGACGGCATAGTGGAACTCTCAATGAAAGCACCAATGTCGGTGTCAAAACCGGCGGATCTTGGGTAGGGGGTCCCGAACTGTGCGTCTAAGGTCGATGGTAACAGGAGACAGGGGACACGATGTTTACCCAAGTTCGGGCCCTCTCTATGGAGGTAATACCCTACTTCCTGCTTGATTGATCTTGATGAATATGAGAATTACAAGAGTTGATCTACCACGAGATCGTAATTGCTAAAACCCTAGAGGCCTAGCCTGTATGACTATGGTAATGTGTCTCTCCCCTCCGGACTAAGTCCTCCGGTTTATATAGACACCAGGAGTATCTAGGGTTACACAAGGTCGGTTACAAAGAAAGGAATCAACATATTTGGTCGCCAAGCTCGCCTTCCACGCCAAGGAGAGTCCCATCCAGACACGGGTGCAGTCTTCGGTCTTCGTATCTTCACAACCCATCAGTCCGGCACGTGGCTAACATGCCGAACGCCCGAGGACCCCTTAGTCCAGGACCCCCTCACTACGACCCAGATGCTCTATGTCCCACATGTCGGCGAAAGGGAGCACGTGGAAATAGCCTAGGAGTACATATAGGAGGATAAATGCGTGAAAAAATATGTACGGTGAAGCGTAGCTGCGGTTCGAAAAGGAGACCTAATGTGATGACAGGTATAGGTCGCACGCACCCGACTAGTGGTAGTACTAGACATACGACTGCTTTTTCCGTGAAAAAAAAGAGGTATGAGTGCTCAGTACTCCTATTCTATCAACGCGAGTCCCATCTGACAACAGCGTCCGTGCTACAGCTAGCTCTTCTCCCTCGTTTCTCTCTTCTAATTCTAAACTCAGTCGAAGCCCAGTGGGCAGGGTGGGGCTTTGCCGATGGTCGGTTTGCTCAACTGCGGCCCCACCTCACAGTGAAAACGTTAATACTGGAATAAAAATTCCATATACTCCTATACTATATCTATATCTACACTCTTATAAAAAACAGAGTTGGTGATGATGGTGTGCCTGCCATCCTACAACATAGGCCGTCCGATTTATATCTAACGGGAAGGAAGGAAACTATTGCAATTTTGCAAAAAGGTACCCACACACCTCTCCACATTTGCAAATAAGGCCTTCCCTCGTTCATCCTTTTCTCTCACAAGATAAACTCATCATACAAATGCATCTTGATGTTACGTGCAACGCACGGGCATCTTGCTAGTACTAATAAAACATTAAGGCCACGAGGCGATGCAGTGCTGGTTACAGGAGGCAAGAAGAAGAGATGCATCCATCGACGACGTCCACCTCCTCGACTCAGGGCGCCGGCCCACCGAACGGCGGCTAAGTAGCAGCGGCTTTTGTGGCCAGGTCGACGTGCTTCTTAACAATGGCGTCCAAAGATTCCAGCCGCTGGAAGAAGGCCAACGTCTTTCTGTCCTTGTTGGCCTTGTAGTGGCCTATGTAGACGATTTCCTCATAGACGTTGATGTGCAGGTCGACGGTTTCTTGCATGGCGAGGCGCTGCGCGACGAGCGCGGCCTCGAGGTGCACATTCTTCGTCGCGTCCTCCGGCACCTGCAGGCCACCAGGGCTTGAAAGAGTTCGTCACCATGGAGGCTGATGAGGGTGGTAGGCAATGAGGAGCCTGGGCGCGCGGGTTGGAGCAGTACGGCAAGGTCGTCCGCTCTTGACGACGGTGAACTTGCGGATGGAGTTGACCATCATGTCGTCCATGCGAGAGGTGAAGCCGGCATCGGCGAGGTCTACGACGCCGGCGGTCGCCAACACCATCTGGAAATGTTGCGCGGTGCGGGGCCGCAGGCCGGCGCCTTGGATGATTTGGCGCAGCCGACTGCCGCTCGCGTCCATCGCCTCCATAGGTGCTTCTGGCTTCTGGTCACTTGGTCTTGGATTGGAGTGAGCAGTGTTGCGCAGAGACTAGGAGTAGAAGGATTGGAGTGGTGGGGCGCCTTTATATGCGAATCCAAACTCTGTTGCATTCACATTGTGCTGGCTCTATTCTGCTTCTCCAATTTATTTCCACTGCATGTAATTTGAGGATGCATCATTGACCGTTCAATGTCTCGGGAACCGCTACCCTCTCCCTCCTTGGCATTCAAGCACCTATGGTGGCGACTGCCGCTCGCGTCTATCACGAGTCAGGAGACGTTCCTGTCGATGACGAGGTGCCTATGGTGACTTCATAAATTTCAAGATGATAGTACTAGTATACTCAATATTGTGCACCGCGACCAAGGCGGAGAGGAAAACGAGAGAACTACTTATTTATTTACGGTGTAGATTCACTCATTTTGCTCCATATGTACTCCATCTCGGTGTAGTCTAGTCACTTGTTGAAATCTCTAGAAAGGCAAATACTCCTTTCTGGTTTACAGGGCTATACTAGCAAGTAATAGTGGGCTCACATAGCAATTTTGTCTCATGCAAGAGCCTGCCTATATGCGTGCTCCTGAGAACTGAGCATAGCTCAGTTGGCAAGGCGCGGGAGTTCGCAGCGAGCCCACCAGGGTTCAAGTCTCAGCTTGAGCGTTTGGTGCTCACGGAGTTTTCTTCTATAAAAAATGCCAACTGGCTAGTCTAGCCCGGGTTGGTCTCGTTTATTTATATGCGTGCTCCAAGGTTCACAACTGCCACGTTCGGGTTGCGCTTCGCTCCTCGCCTCTTCGAGAAGACGAACAATGATGTTACTACTACTGCTTCTACAGTATCGAATCCACTGATGCATGTCTATCCACCGTGAGCGGGAGGGATAGCTTGTTGTAGTACTATAAGCAAAAGCCTGTCCTCGTCTGCGAGCCATCGCGCGCGTGGGCGAGGGAGAAGGCGCGTAGTAGTAAAATCAAGCTTCTCCTCATTGTACGAGTTGACGCGACACATCATAGTACTGGCCCCACATGGTTGTCTCTACACTTGGCTGAAAGACCCGCAGTGTACAATACTCCATTTGCTGCAACCTCTAACATTTACCCCAACACAAATTAAAATATATATTCCTGTCTTGACCAGATGAGCGTGCCAACTAGAATCACCAGGATGACAGGTAGGGCTAGAAGATTATTTTAATCAAAAAAAGCATGGAGCCAACCCCAACGATTTTAAGCTTACAGGCACGGTACACGCTATCCTAGACTACTCTACACATGAAACTGCCACACGAGCGTCCGGGCTGCGCTTGGCTCTTCACCTCTTCGGGAAGTCGAACAATGATGGAGTACTATTGCAGTGGAGGAGTACTACAGTATGCTTCTGGCCATCTGACACCGATTGAACTGCTGCATGTCCACCGCGTGCGGGAGGGAGAGCGTCTAGCAAACGAAAGCTTATCCTAGTCCTATCAGCCACCACGCTCATGGGCGAGGGAGGGACGCAGCTTCATTGACTTACTGCTCCTGCCTTTGCATCTATGACAGGTGGGCCCAACAGGTGGGTGGCCCACCTGTCATGCAGCCAAAGGTAGGTGCGGTTAAGGCGACAGGGCATTGTAGTAATCAAACTTCTCTGTCTTGTACTAGTTGACGCGACACATCAAAGCACTGCACTCGATATATTTCAATAATTTGCATTTATCGATGCATTAATTACAACGCATGCATGCATGCCATGACTCTCCTTTTGATACTTGCATGTGTTGATTTAATGCACCTTGAAGTAGTATGAATATGTGACGGTAAAGCTTTGTAATGCCCTGGCCCTAATAAAGCGAGAGATGGTTGTGCACGAGGAGGGCGAGATCATGCAGACGGAACAGGACCCGATGATGGAGCTCTCTATGGTCTCGATGGACCTCACCTTGCTCCACTGCCAATTGTGCCTCCGCCCCTTGAAGCCTCCAGTGTATGAGGTTCGAATACACCTCCTCCGTTCGGCTGATCGAGCAAGGTGCAGGTTTCTTGATGGATGTGTTGTTCGATTGATTTGTGCAGTGCAAGGGAGGGCACCTGGCCTGCGCGGACTACCGCGTTGAGCACCCCGGGAACCAGCGGCAGTGCCAGAAGTGCGATCGCGGCGGTGGCTTCGACGTGCGAAACACGGCGGTGGACGCCGTCCTCTCCTCGGTGAGGGTGGAGTGCCCGCATGAAGGTTGTGGGCTCTACGTCACTTACCACAAGCTCGCTGATCACCAGAGCGTGTGTCCGCTTGCGCCCTGCAAATGCCCCATGCCCGTCTGTGGCTACGAAGGCCTGCCGCCGGCGCTCTCCCACCACATCAGCACTGTGCATCCCATGCCCGTGCACAGGATCCAGTACGGTAAGGTGCTCCAGCTGCAAGTGCCACTGTCGGAGCCATGACTCTTGTTGTTCGCGGAGGAGGACGGCAGTGTGTTTTTCTTGGTCGGCGGCGTGCTCGACATCGGCACGCCTATCGCCGTGCCGGTCATCTGCATCAGAGCTGGGTCGTCCCCACTGCTGCACTACGTGACCAAGCTGTGGGCGAACGGCCCGCCGAGGGAGCCCAAAGGCAGGACCGATGTCGTCAAGGTGGAAATGGAGGTGACAAGCAGCAAGGATCCCGGCGACGTCGCCGTGCACGAGCTGACCTTCTTCACAGTTCCGCCCAAGCTGCTGGCCGGGGATAAGCTGGTGTCCCTCCACATTCAGATTGACAAGCTCACGTCCTAAATGATTCTACAGTGCCTTCTGTTTATCTTAGTAATATGCTAATATAGGGGTTAGCTCGGTCTACTTTAGCTTAAGAGATGGTGGGCTTTGGTGGCGATGCAGCAATTACTTCGACATAGATCAACAGTTAAAGTAATTTCCAACAGTCGAACGGATATTTTGTGTCTGTTGGATAGTATAAAGATCCTTTGGGTAAGAAGTATAACAGCTTATAAGAAGTAAGTATAACAGCTTATATGCTTGTTTGTTCAGGAAGTGTTGCATACTTTTGCGAGTTGACGCGACACATCAAAGTAGTACTACTACTAGTAGTACTCCCTCCGATCCTAATTTCTCTGCGCATAAGGCTGGTCATAGTGGGAGTAACATAGGTAGTAACATAGATGCCACATAAGCAAAAATGATGAGGTGGCAAGTAATTAATGAGGAGAGAGGCAAATAGAGTAACGTAATATGTTACCATCACATAGCGCTTTCCAATGCAAAATGAGTCTACAAAGTAATAAATGAAGACATCTAGTACTATCTCAAGGCCAAGGAGGAACGTGAAACCTATGATAGAGCCAATGGGATGGTTGAGAACACTACAATTCATAGCTACAGATGCATGTGTGAGAGAGGACGAGTGCGTGCGTGCACCTCTTCTCTTCATGTATAACGTACTAAACTCAGAGTACAAGTGTATGTGGGTGGCATCGACCTAGGGAGCTAGAGATGGTGCGTGCGAGAAGTCGTGAGAGATAGGTGTAATGCATCTGAAAAAAAGACTAGTCTATAGCTAGCCACGAGGCTATTCCTGTCGAATGCCCCAATAAGCGTAATAAGATATGTATCCGACGATGCCAGTTATTGCACATACACATTAGTAGAAAAAGAACTAGTACCATGGCATATGCTACACCACGGCCGAGATAACATGCCCACGTTACGCCATCCGGGAATAGTGCCGCACTTCGAAACTAAACCGTCAATAAATTCTGAGCGCGTCTCGTCACATTCCAAATTACTACTACTACCACACTATATTTAATTGCAAACCTGTTCACACCGATCACAACCTACTCCCTCCATCGTCACCGTGACCAAGGAGGAGGGGAAAACGAGAGAACTTAATGTTTATTTCCTAATTAATAGCATTGCATGCAATGAACTAACCATTGCAAGTCGTGTTTGGTAGTCTCAAGTCATTAAAAGCATGCACACCCACATCTCTTATTGGTTGATATGTCAAGAAACAAGAAACGAGGTAGAAGTTAATGCACCACGCTTAAGTGTTTTGTGATTATTTGGTTTCCCACTTAGGAGTGTATTAGTACTCGGTTATAAACACTACTATGCCAAGATGACTGCACATTCCTCCTCAACTCCTCATCCACAAAAACAAACAAGTCATTCAGCATCCTTCCCTTGCGTCTGCCATGGCCAGCGTGAGTTCTGGGTCGAGAGATTACCACCAGGGAGAGGCGAGCATGGAAGCGGAAACACGAGAGATGTCCCGCCTCGCCTCGAAAGTAGCCGACATGTCCCGCCGCACGGAAGTAGCAGCACAGAGGTCCTGCCGCGCCGCCGAAGCAGTACGGAGGTCCCGCCGTGCCGTCGATGCAGCAAACTGCTCCGGCCACGCCGCGGAAGTAGCAGAGATGTCCCGCCACGCCGCGAATGCAGCAAAGATGTCCCGCCGCGCCGCGGCGGCCTGGGAAAATGTCTCGCGGGCAGGCGATGACTCTTACAGGCGCATTCATGCGATCGTCCATAGCCAGATGGATCAGATCTCCGGCTGGGCGAGGTTGCAGGACGACATGAAAGCCTCGTTTGAATAGGATACCGGCGTCCTCCGGAACCTAAGGGAGGGCAATGAGAGGCTCCGGGCCGAGCGCGACCTGCTGAGGGCGTAGATCGTCCGAAGTGCGGAGCAGCAGGAGGAGACCAGTGCGTTGTTGAAGAGGACCGGCGTCATCGTCAAGAAACTTATGGACGCGAATGACATGCTCCACATCGAGCGCCGAAGGCTGGTGGAGGAATCCGTGGATGCTCTCAAGCAGCGTCTTGAGGACACGACAGAGCTCATCGCCGCTCGCCGCGGAGACTAGTTCCCGTGGCCTGCAGCAACGCATCAAGAAAGTAGAGATCAGCGAGCCAGATCGTTGCCTTCCTTCTTCTTTTGCCCTTCGGGCGTAGCCGCATGTGGCTTTTTTAATTATCTTCCTAATTATGTAAGACAATTATTATCCACTATCATCGTCCTTATATATTCATCAGTCTTGCTATAGGTCCGTCGGATCTTACATCAAGATCCGTGCAAAAATTTCTTTTCAGATTTTTTTCTCTCTTAAATCTCAGTCGAGGGAGACATAGCCACACCATTAAATAGAGGCTCGGGCGCCATTAATGGAGACCTTGGGAGAGAGGTGGACGGCAGATGGAGGTCAAAGGGCTCTCCTCCCGATAAGCACGTGCAACGGTCTGATCGCACGCCTCCCGTACTCAAATAGCTACCCTGCACGGCGCCTCCTAGCTAATAAAAAAAGGGACGCATGGCTGCACGTAAATGGTAAATAGAACGCCCACAATTTCAATAATACTTGTGTTTCCGATTGTAACGTGACAGCACTTGTTCCAAAATGACTTTATTGATTGTTAATGTGTGCTCCTTCGCAAATCGGACATCACAGCATGTTGGTGCCATGTCATGACACCAAGCCAAGTTTCATGATTTTCATGCGTGTTTTGGATTTACAGGAATTAAAAAACCAAGTTTCTCAATGTTTCCAGCCGAGCCACGACGCCCAGATGTTTGAATTTCATTCCCATTTCTTGCATGCATGGGACCTAGAAATTTACCCGAGGACACACATGTGATTTTTCAACCAACTTTGGTGCACTAGAGCATGTGCTTGTATTTCAAATTTGAATTATGCACACAAAGGTGACACGTTCCCTCTCAGAACCACGAGCATTCTTGAGAGAAGCTCCGGTTTGCAAGAAGCTTATACCAAAACTTGTTCCTATTCAGCCAATTTTTTTACCACGGCATGGTAGTAACATGACATGACACCATGCCGAGTTTCATGATTTTCAGGCGCGTTTTGGATTTACAAGAATTTTAAAACCAAGTTTCTCAATGTTCTCGACCAAGCCACGATGCCAAGATGTTTGAATTTCATTCCCATTTCTTGCATGGGACCTAGAAATTCACCCGAGGACACACATGTCATTTTTCAACCAACTTTGGTGCACGGGAGCATGTGCTTGTAGTTCAAATTTGAATTATGCACATTAAATGACCAGAAACTCAATTAATGTATAAAAAAGGCCAAACAAACCCGGAATAATTCCAAAATTTAACAGGGCACTCATGTAGTTCTATGTTGCCTCTGTAAAGAAACTCACGGGGGGGGGGGGGGGGGGCAGCGTATATCGTTTCACAGTCAAAGGTGACACATTCCCTCTCAAAACCACGAGCCTTCTTGAGAGAAACTCCGGTTTGCAAGAAGCTTATACCAAAACTTGTTCCAACTCGTACAATTTTTTACCACAACATGTTAGTGCCATGACATGACACCATGCCAAGTTTCATTATTTCCAGGCGAGTTTTGGATTTACATGAATTTTAAAACCAAGTTTCTCGATGTTCTCGGCCGAGTCACGACGCCAAGATGTTTGAATTTGATTCCCATTTCTTGCATGGGACCTAAAAATTCACCCAAGGACACACATGTGATTTTTCAACCAACTTTGGTGCATCGGAGCATGTGCTTGTAGTTCAAATTTGGATTGTGCACATTAAATGTCCAAAAACACAATTAATGTATAAAAAGGCCAAACGAACCCGGAATAATTCCAAAATTTAACAGGGCACTCATATAGTTCTATGTTGCCTCTGTAAAGAAAATCATGGGGGAGGCAACATATATCGTTTCGCACACAAAGGTGACACGTTCCCTCTCGGAACCACGAGGCTTGTTGAGAGAATCTCCGGTTTTGCAAGAAGCTTATACCAAAACTTGTCCCAATTCAGCCAAAATATACATATGAAAACAGGGATTAGATTATCTCGAACATCTCGCTACCTAGACCAATGTACTCTTATTTGTATTCAACATAAAATGGATACAGATATTTCAATTGGAGATCGTATGGTACATGTAGTTATTAGTGAAATATGATTATTGCTATATGCATGTTTTTTGTTATCAAGACAATATTTAAATGATTGTATAACTTGACAACAATCGTATTCAAATAAGGAAAATTGATTCAAATTTAGTCCATATGGTAGACGACAATATATATGTTCATAGGGTGGAGTAAAATGTCCATATATGATGGAAGATCAAAATGTAGGACTACATCCATTATAAACTGCAAGGTCACCTAACGATATATTCAAATTCAACATAACATGGATTCAAAAATTGAAATTCGAGATCCTGGCATTTGTAATCATATAAAAAGGGATGTGACTCTTTCTTTTGGTGGGAATTGATTTGTTTTTTGTTGTTGCTGAGGGAAGTGCGAATCGATTTGGTACTGTACAGGGTAATCTGTTCTCCCTATTTTTTTTACATTTTTCATGTAGTTTTATCAATGACATCTATAACAATATAGTAAAAGGGGACATGACTCTCTTGTATTATGAATTGTTTTTTTACACGTTAAGTTTGTTCTGCCGAACAAGGAATCCGCGCCTTGTTATCCCAAAAATTTCAAGCTCGAGTATCTTTTGTCTCATCTGCTTTGAAACTCCCGCCTCTTCAACCCGCTCCGTGCCTTGTTATCCCAAAATTTCGATGCGCGCGAAAACTCCCTCCTCATCCGAAATCGGTCCCACAGCCCAGACCCGTGAAATCCCCCTTCTACCCCTCAGCCGAAAATGCCGGCTCGATGTCGCGGTGTCAAAACCGGTGGGGGTACGCTGGTAACTTACCCTACATTTTGGACAAGCGCGTCCCTAAGCCATGGCTCCCCCTACCTTCCCCTTCGGTCCCCCCCATTCGTACATCGAGACTGCCGCCCAGCCGGAGACTCTTCCTTGAAGACGTCGTCCACCGCAATAGCTCGCCGTCCCTCATCCACCGCACCGGATGAGGATCTGTCGTCGATCTCGTCGTCCCGCCGGATCAGCCGCCCCGTCCTCCACCTGCAAGGAGCTGCCCCGACGTTCGCCTCGTCTATCGCGCCACCTCCATCCCCACAGCATCGTCTTGACCTGCTCCAACAGAACCGCAACACCCTCACCAATTCCTCCGATGAAGCCGAGGCCCACTCGGCGGCAGCAAGGAGGTTCTGCACCCACCGCTGCATTTTATCTTTTATTTGATCTCACGGGGCTGCCGGTGCTCGATACCGAGCAGCCATATCGGGTCTCCATCGACGGCGTCGTTGCCGGCCACTTCATCCACGACGTCTCTCCCCCATGTCTTTGCTTCCTCGGCAGTGACTTCCACACCGGCACTAGCTGCAGCTGCTCCGGCTCTCGCTCGCGCTACTGCTGCTGCTGCTCCGCCTCTCGCTCGCGCTGCGGCTCTTTTGTTGCTGTCGGTCGCCCTGCTGACTGCTCTTGCTTTCGTTCGTGATGCTGCTCTTCTCTGCTATTGCTGTCGCTCGCATTGCTGATCCGCTCTTGCTCTCGTTTGTGCTGCTGCTCTGCACTTGCTCTTGCTCGCGCTGCTGCTGCTGCACGACCTCCGGCAGCTACAGGAGTTGGGTGGGCAACAAACAGTAGATGATCCATTCTCTATCTTTTTAAAACTGAAGCTATAATCTACCTGCTATCACTAGTTTTGGATCTATCCACTCGTTTGCCACCATCAGTCTTGATTTCTGCATGCACCCCTTAGGCCTTACAAAATCTAACTATTTTTTTATTATGCATGTCAGTTATTGTACACAATCGTACTGAACATGTAGAGAACAAGAGAAGACCGTTGCGTGGGAATATAATGTCATGCAGATGCCGCTCCATGGTGGGCGAAGTGCCCCCCCCCCTCCCGCAATTCCAGATTATATTCCAGAGGAAGATAACTGTTCAGATGGGGATTCAGAGGGAGCCGATCACTCCCATTTACCACCTGAGGGGTTTCCTCTAACCTGGCATGCTGATGTTGGTCATATCATGCATATGGTGCCTCGCATTGCTTACATTATACATCTTATATGTCATCAGCTTAGTTTAGATTTGGTTTGTGTGAATGCCACCTGTTTGGTTTCTATATCATACTCCCACCGTTTCTAAATATTTATCTTTTTAGAGATTTCAATAAGTGACTATATACGGAGCAAAATGAGTGAATCTACACTCTAAAATATGTCTATATACATCCGTATGTGGTAGTCCATTTGAAATCTCTAAAAATACAAATATTTAGGAACTGTAACATCCCAAAATTTCAATTTGGAATGTTATACTTAGGTCATCATATGAATATCATATTTTATCTGCATTTCATTTGCGATCCTAGAAATTCTAAGCAACTCAAGGACCCACGGAGAGAGTTGGGGATTTCGTTTATTTTCATATTTGAATTTTTCCTCAAATATTGAAAATAGGATCATTTCAGTTTTAATTATTTTTGTCTCTCCAAAATATTTAAAATATAAAAATAAACGAGAGGAGATAATATGACTTCTCCAAAATAAAAGAAATATTGGAGGAAAAATGTTAAAATCGAATAATTATTTTATTTGGATTTTATTTGTTATTATATTTGAATTAGAAAAATATGCATTTTTCAAAATTGCATTTTTAGGCCAAGAAAATGTCCCCCTCGACCCCTTTAAAAGCCGCCGCCCCCGCCCCACATCGCCACCCCGCCCGCCGCAGCAGCAGCAGCGCCGCCGAGCCGCAGCGCCGCCCCGCCCCGCGCCGCACTCCGCCGCCCGCGCCACGCCTCGCCTCGCCACCCCGCGCAGCCCCGCCGCCTCTCCCACCTCGCCGGAAGCCTCCGGATCTCGCCGCCGGTTCTTTTTGGTTTTTAGGTAAAAACCGTCCCTTTTTTTTAAAACCTAGTTTTGGTTTTTTTAGATCGATTCGTTTTTTTCGGTTTCATTACTCTGCGAACGTTCGTCCGTTCGTTCGTTCTTAACGAACGCGTTCGCCCGTTCGTCTCTGTTAACGAACGTTCGCGCCGTAGTCTTTTTATTTTTATTTTTATTTTCGGCCAGGGACCTATCCATGATTATTTTTATCGCAGATTAGCCCCTGATCTTCAAACCCTCACAACTTTTTAACCGTTCGCCCAAATCCAGTGAAACCAACGCCAAAATCTTCGTCTCGAACCCCTGTTTCTGTCTAATCATTTTGAATATGGTTTTGACAATTTAAAATTTGGTTTCAAGCAGATTTGAATTCGAAATTCTTTTGACCGTAGTTTCAATTCCGCAGCTCCGATTTGACCGATTCTTTTTGCAAATCGAAGCTCTTCAGTTGAACTTTCAGATTGGATCTTCTTATTTGAGTTTTACCCTTGCATCTATGCTTGAGTACTTATGTATGCTATTGTTTGTTTGTGATAGAATTCCCGGAGTGCGAAGCGTGCTTCTACGAGTCTCTAGGGTTTACGGATCGTCAGCAAGGCAAGTAACACATTGATCATACCCTTCATTACATAGTTTTTTTATGCATTAGTTTCAACCCTCAAACACTGCATGAGTAGGATCGGATTAACTTGTGGGTAGTGGGAAGTAGATGATGAGGTAGAACCTATTGCCTTTTATATCAAACCCTTGGGAGTTACTTCTACGTTATGCTTATGTTGAAATGCTATGCTCGTAGACATGGATTGGGTTTGAGTGTATTCATGACAGATGTGAGATTATAAATTAATGGTTAACTTAAGGTGGATACTTAAATACACATATGGGTGGATTGGTTGCAGGCACCTGGGGATATACCAGTGTTGTCCTTTTTGGTTCGCCACCCAGGATCAAAGGGATCATAAGATTATTCATGCTAGAAACTTTCGTGTGCAGCCACAAGCTATTATGGGCTCTAGCATAGTTGAGTATGTTGCATGACCTCTTTCAGTGGTAGGCTAACAGATGTAGGGGCTGTAGGTTGTTACTGTCTACCCAGAGTAAAGAGTTAATGTTTCGGAAAGACTATGTCTCGGTCATCCGTTTCTCAAACACCGTGTAGTGCGAGAAACCCAACGGAGGAGATCGAGTCTTGTGGGGAAAAGTGCGCAAACCTCTGCAGAGTGTATAAATTAATCATGGTTAGCTGTGTCCCCGGTTATGGACATCTTGAGTATCTAGTACTTGAATTATTGATTTGACCTCATCACCCTAAATTAAATTTGTTGGGTTGTTAATTACTTGTTTAATTGGGATTGAGATGGGGATTTACCATTCTCAATGTTTCAACTACCATGATAGTTAAATAAAATACATTCCTTTGTTGTAGGGAAAAAATGGCTTTTCGCACAACATTATAAGCATAGAGCCTCCACCAGCCATATATGCATGTAATGATAGCATCTACTTGTTAAATTGCTCTACTATGTTATTTTGCTAGCATATTCCATGTGTTGACCCGTTTCGGGCTGCAACATATCATGTTGCAGACTTTTCAGACGAATAGTAAGGTGCGCTAGGTCGTTTGTCGTGCACTCAGCTATGCCGTTGGAGTTGATGGACTCACTTTATCTTCCAAGCCTTCCGCTGTTATCTTATATAGATGGCCTTAAGCCATATTTATTGCAATAAGTTCTCTTTTGAGACATTCGATGTAATAAGTGTGTGGTTGCACTCTGTTATAAATCCTTCAAATACTGTGTGTTTCAGCATTACCGATCCAGGGATGACACTTAAGCACATAGATTCGACCGTTTGAGGTTGGATCGCTACAGGAATGGAGGTAGTATATGGGAATTATGCAATGCCATCTTCTTTAGCCAGGCATCATATACGTGAATCATGCAATGCCATCCTGTTTAGCCAGTCATCGTATATGTGAATTGTATCATGCAATATTTTTTTTCCATAATGTATTCCATTTGTCAACAATGTTTATACATTCATCTACTCTTCCTGTGCATCAGCCATTAAGTCAGTCATGGGAAAATCTGGAGTGAAAACAAGGTCTTCTGAGCAGTCGGTGCTACCTGTCGATGCAGATTTCTTACTGGTTACAAATAGCTCCTCAGAGGAGGATTCAGAGACAGATGACCAGTCGTATCCCCCCCCCCCCGAGGTGCATGCTCTAACTTGGCAGGGTTATATTGCTCATATCATGCATATTGTGTCTTGCATTGCCATGCCATCTGCTTAGATTAGACATGCTTTGTGTGAATGCCTCCTGTTTGCTTTCTATATCAGATATGTGAATTATGCAATGCCATGTTTTTCAGCTAGTTATCATATATGTAAATTATGCACCGCCATGTAGCCAGGCATCATATATGTGAATTATCTCATGCCATCTTTTTTTTCATTACGTATTCCATTTGTCGACAATCTGTGTATATTGAACTACTCTTCATGTGTATCAGCCATTTGAGCCGGTTATGGAAAAATCAGGAGTGAAAACAAGGTCTTCAGAGCAGGCAATGGTACCTGTTGAAGCATATATCTCGATGGTTATAGGGATCTCCTCAGAGGAGGATTCAGAGACACATGACCAGTCCTATATCCCACCTGAGGTGTATGCTCTAAGTTGCAATGTTTATATTTCTCATATCATGCATATGGTGTCTTGCATTGCTTAGTTTAGACATCATATGCATAATATTGAATTCCATCTGCTTAGTTTAGGGATCATACATGTGAGTGCTAGCTGCTTAGTATATGAATCAATTATGTCAATTGTATCATGCCATCCTGTATACTTAGACAACATGTATGTGAATTATTTCATCCCAACCTATTTGAGAAAGACATCATATAGTTTTGTTGTGTCGTCCTGTTTAGATACTCATCATATGTTGAATTATGCCATTACATCCTGTTAAGTTATCCATCATATATCTGAAACTGTCATGCTATCCTGTTTAGTTAGGCATCATATATGTGAAATTGTGTCATGCTGTCCTGTTTGGTTAGACAACATATATATGTGAATTACCACATCTGTCTATCATACAATGTATGTACATTCAATTTCTTTTCTTGTTTATCAGCCATTTGAATTGGAGGGGGTGATGGCAGTATCTAAGGGAGCAAAAACCCGTTCTTCACAAAAGACAGTGCTACCCGTCGATGCAGATAGAACCATGGTTGTACTGGCCCACAAACTAGCCCCACAACACATAATCGAGACTCTTCCAGATTGCACACTTACACCGTTGGCAAAGAACCAGCTACAACCCATCTAACCCCAACCCCAGCGGATAGTAACCCACTTCTAGTTGACAAAGCACCATGTCCACCACAGAGTACCCCCACACGAGAAGTTTGTAAAGCAACTGCAGTGCCCAAAGCATGAGGACCACCACAGCAAACCCAAACTCCACGTTTAAAGCAGAAGAGCAACTGCTCTCAGGTCATATTCCGTAGCTATGGTCCATACTCCTTTGCTATTGCATCACTGTATTTACTCATACCAACTACTTTCGAATTTGAAGGATCTAATTGAAACTCCAATGGGGCAACAGGTATGTTTTAAACCTATTTCTTTAACTGGATTGCTGTTCCAACTTCTTGCTCTATGTTGATTTCAGTTTCAGTTGTATAAACAGTTATGTTGTCATGTGATGCACATTACAAGTGTTGCCAATGCTGTGTAGTTTCTCACACTTAAATTCTGTCTATGCTGATGTGTCTTAAAAATATATGAGTTGAACTGTGTCTCTATCTTGATTAGGCAACATAAACTAGAATGATATGGACAATACAGTGACCATAGTACATAGATATATGTTTGTTTCATGCTGTTATCCTGTCCACCTTACTACTGAACCGGTTTACCAAAATGAGTTTCGTATACTACATGCTAAACCTGTGATGTGTCTGCTTGTTTTCTCTTGTAGTATGTGAACAGAATATTGGAGAAGAGCACCCCACTATGCAGTGGTAGAGAAAGTATTGCAGATAAGGTTCAAGATAGTGAGACAGCCCTGTTGGTCTCTAAGAAAGGTGATAAAAACGATCTTGTAGACAGTGAGAAAACCCCACAGTCCTGCGTTGATGTAGTGTTCGAGTTACTGGCCAGTACCGCCGGCACAAGCTCTTCGAACTCGCTGCCTGAATCACTTCGGCTTCTTCAGTCTCAGCTACAAGCTGAAAGGCATCAGTCAG
Organism: Triticum aestivum; assembly: GCF_018294505.1. Taxonomy (NCBI): domain Eukaryota; kingdom Viridiplantae; phylum Streptophyta; class Magnoliopsida; order Poales; family Poaceae; genus Triticum; species Triticum aestivum. The sequence goes on from NC_057811.1 coordinate 177,027,682, forward strand.
CTGTGTTGCGGCAAGAAGCCGAAGGACTGAGGAAGTCCCTGCAGAATTCAGATGCATACTTTCTTGTGCAACAGCAAGTACTGGAAGATTTAAGCGCCAAACAAAAGAAAGTTAATATGCTTGCTAAGAATCTTGCCAGCATTATGGGTACCCAGGATATTGTTTCTTGAGCTCTTCTGAAGTGGTTTCAGTTCTGGACTTGTTTTGCCGCAGCATTTATTTGCACTGGTCGCCAAGTTTGACAACCAGTGTATATGATATGCGGTTTTGTTCCCTATATTTGCACTGGTGGCGAACTTTGATGCCCAGTGGATGTAATATGTGTAATAGCCGTGATAGCCTAGTGTAAGTTGCTTTCTTATTTATTTCCTTGTTGTCTTGTTTATTTTTTTGCTTGTGGTAAGTGCAGTTCTTTTTCCGCGGTTTGCTTGTGGCCGCAATAACCTATTTTTTTAAACTAGTCCACAATAACCATGGGCTCCATATTTACTGTAGTTGCCATGGGCCTCCTACGGGATGTAGAAACAATGGGCCTTCTAAGGGCCGTAGAAACGATGGGACTTCTACGGGCCATAGCATCAATGGGCCTTCTACGGTCTGTATGATCGATCGGCCAAACATGGGCCAATAACAGGTCGCATTATGGGCTATAAACGGGCTATATTTGGAATCGTCCATTCATGGGCCGACCATAACGGGCCATCGCTAATCTGCCGTAATTGATGACGCTACGAAAACGGCCCAACGGATTAACGGGCCGATTGTAACACGGGCTGAATTTGGCCCACAAGCAGAAGAGGCCAGTAATGGGCCGTAAGTAACCGAATGCTGGAACTAAGCCCAAGAATAAATGGGCCCTGAGAAGGCCCAAACATAACACGGGTTGGAAACGGCCCAATGGAATAATGGGCCATTAATGGGTATAAAGCGGTACACTGTTCATTGCGGGCCAGATTCACCATGGGCCTTTAATGGGCCAAGAGTTACAAATGGCCTCGTATGGGCCGAAAGACATCATGGGCGATACATGGGCCAGAAGTTACAACGGGATGGAATCATATTGGATGGCCCAGATGAAGCTACTGGGCTTAATTTCGGTAGGCCGTAACGGGCCGTGAGTTAGCGGGTCGTAAATGGGTTATATACGAACAGGCCGTTAACAGGCTTTCCGTGGCCCGGCCCATTACCGTTTGACCAAGTCAAATGGGCCGGCCTTTTCACCGGAATGGGCCTCTGTTGAGCCATGCCATGTGTCGACGTATCATAGGCGCCTCCTGTCCAATGAATGGATGGCATCTGTCCAAATGGTGAGCCAACACGTGTTTCCTCCGGCCAATGAGAATTTTACACATGGAGAATCCTCATTGGTCCGGGTTGTTAGCGGGTTATCGGATCCAAAACCAGACCCGATAGCTTAACAGCGTCCCGTTACGGTGGATGCCATGTGTTGGTCACCCTTGACGAAAGCACTTCTATGACGCGTGATTTATCGTCATGGAAGTGGACACTTCCGTGATGATAGTTTTGGTAATGTCATGGAACACTTCTACGACAGCACAGGTATGACTATCTTGATTCTGTGATAAAATCGTCATGGATGTACATGCATGACAGAAAACGTGACCTACTGTGACAAACACGTATCATCACGGAAGTGTCTTTTTTTGTAGTGAAAAGGTGCGTCCAGCAAAGATGATTGTTTCAAAATAAAAAGAAAAGATTCATATAATACACGCTCCAAGCAAAACTCATATCATGTGATGAATAAAAATATAGCTCCAAGTAATTTACCGATGGTTGGTAAAAAAAGTGGGGATGCCATCCGGGGCATCCCAAGCTTAGAGGCTTGGGTGTCCTTGAATATTACTTGGGGTGCCTTGGGCATCCCCAAGCTTAGGGTCTTGCCAATCCTTATTCCTTCATCTATCGTGATCTCACTCAAAACTTGAAAACTTTAGCACACAAAACTCAACAGAAAACTCGTGAGATCCGTTAGTATAACAAGCAAATCATAAAGTTTAGGTATTGTTGTAAACCCATTCATATTTTATTATTGCATATTTCCTACTGTATTCTAACTTCACCATGACTTATAGCCCCCGATACAATCCATAGATTCATTAAAACAAGCAAACAATGCAATGAAAAAAGAATCTATGAAAAATAGAACAACCTGTAATGATCTGGCGAAGCGCAATACTTCTGTAACTCAAACAATTCTGAAAATTTAGGAAAATGTGGGAAATTTGCATATCGATCATGTGTAAAAAATTCAAAAATTTATCATGGTCCAATGAATCTAAACAATTATGCTACTGGCCGCAAAAGTTTCTATTTTCTCACAGAATCAAATCAACTATCAACCAAATCATCCCAAAGGCTTTACTTGGCACAAACACTAATTTAAACACAAAAACAACCATAACATTAACATAATTGTGTGCACACAAAAAACAGAAAATAAAAAAGAAAAATAAAGATAGCTATTGGGTTGCCTCCCAACAAGCGTTATTGTTTTACGCCCGTAGCTAGGCGCAATGCATAGTTTCAAGTGTTATCATCATTCAAATTAATACCATATGTGGCCCTCATAATTGATTCATATGATGACTTAATTCACTTTCTAGGGAAGTGTTCCATTCCTTTCTTTAATGGAAATTGAAATCTTATATTGCCTTATTTCATATCAATAATAGCACCTATGGTTCGTAGGTAAGGCCTACTGATTCGTCTCCATCGTATCTACTTTTCCAAACTCTTTTGCCTTGTTTTGGACTCTAATTTGCATGATTTGAATGGAACTAACCCAGACTGACGCTGTTTTCAGCAGAATTGCCATGGTGTTATTTTTGTGCAGAAATCAAAGTTCTCGGATTGACCTGAAAATTTACGAAGAAATTTGTGGAATATATAAAAAATACTAGCCAAGAATTAACCAGAGGGGGTCCACCCAGAGGCCACAAACCTAGGGGCGCCCCCCCCCCCACGGCGCGCCTAGAGGGCTTGTGTGCCCCTAGATCTCCTCCGGCCTCAACACCAACTCTATATAACCCTATTCGGGGAGAAAAAAATCAGAGAGAAGGATTCATCGTGTTTTATGATACGGAGCCGTCGCCGCCTCCCATTCTTCATCGAGAGGGCTGATCTAGAGTCTGTTCAGGTCTCCGGAGAGGGGGATTCGTCGCCGTCATCATCATCATCAAACTTCCTCCATCACCAATTTCATGATGGTCACCGTCGGGAGTGAGTAATTCCTTCGTAGGCTTGCTGGACGGTGATGGGTTGGATGAGATTTATCATGTAATCGAGTTAGTTTTGTTAGGGTTTGATCCCTAGTATCCACTATGTTCTGAGATTGATGTTGCTATGAATTTGCTATGCTTAATGCTCGTCACTAGGGCCCGGGTGCCATGATTTCAGATCTGAACCTATTATGTTTTCATGAATATATGTGTGTTCTTGATCCTATCTTGAAAGTTGTAGACACCCATTACGAGTTATGATCCACATACTCCAAGGTGACAATAATTGGGATTCTTTCCGGTGATTACCATAGTTTGAGGATTTCATGTATTCACAAAGTGCTAATGCTTTGGTCTGGTTCTCTATTAAAAGGATGCCTTAATATCCTTTAGTTTCCATTAGGACCCCGCTGCCACGGGAGGGTAGGACAAAAGATGTCATGCAAGTTCTTTTCCATAAGCACGTATGACTATATATGGAATACATGCATACATTATATTGATGAATTGGAGCTAGTTCTGTGTCACCCTAGGTTATAACTGCTACATGATGAAAATCGTCCGACACAATTATCATTGCCGATCCAATGCCTATGAGCATTTCACATATTGGTCTTTGTTAAGTTACTTTGTCGTTGCTACTGTTACAATCACTACAAAACTGCCACTGTTACTTTCGCCACCGTTACCGTTACTTCCATACTACTTTGCTACTAAATACTTTGATGCAGATTGATATGTCTCCCACATATCTATAATTTTTTATTGTTCCATGCTGTTATATTATCAATCTTGGATGTTTTATAATCATTTTATAGTCATTTTATATCATTTTTTGGTACTAACCTATTGACATAGTGCCAAGTGCCAGTTGTTGTTTTCTGCATGTTTTTTACATTGCATGAAATCAATACCAAACGGAGTCCAAGTGCAACGAAACTTCACGGAGAATTTATTTTTTTGACCAGAAGACACCTAATGGGCCCTGGCTGCGCCTGGGGAGTGCTTTGAGGAGAGTACAACCCACCAGGGCGCGCCAGGAGGCCCAGGCGTGCCCTGGTGGGTTGTGCCCACCTCGGGTGCCCCCCGAACCGCCTCTTTGCTCTATAAATACCCCAATATTCCCAAAACCCTAGGGGAGTCGACGAAATATTGATCCAGCCGCCGCAGTCTAGAACCACCAGATCCAATCTAGACACCATCTCGGATGGGGTTCACCACCTCCATTGGTGCCTCTCCGATGATGCGTGAGTAGTTCTTTGTATACCTTCGGGTCCGTAGTTAGTAGCTACATGGCTTCCTTTCTCTCGCTGAATTCTCAATACAATGGTCTCTTGGAGATCCATATGATGAAACTCTTTTTGCGATGTGTTTGTTGGGATCTGATGAACTTTCAGTTTATGATCAGTTATATCTTTTAATATCCATGAAAGTATTTGAGTTTCTTTGATCTCTTTTATGCATGATCTCTTATAGCCTCGTATTTCTTCTACGATATTTGGTTTTTGTTTGGCCAACTTGATCTATTTATCTTGCAATTGGAAGAGGTGATTTGTAGTGGGTTCGATCTTACGGTGCTTGATCCCAGTGACAGAAAGGGAACCGACACGTATGTATCATTGCTACTAAGGATAAAACGATGGGGTCTATCTCTACATAGATAGATCTTGTCTACATCATGTCATCATTCTTATTGCATTACTCCGTTTTTCCATCAACTTAATACACTCGATGCATGCTGGATAGCGGTCGATGTGTGGAGTAATAGTAGTAGATGCAGGAAGGAGTCGGTCTACTAATCTTGGAAGTGATGCCTATATAATGATCATTGCCTGGATATCATCATGATTATTTGAAGTTCTATCAATTGCCCAACAGTAATTTGTTCACCCACCGTTTGCTATTTTTCTCGAGAGAAGCCACTAGTGAAACCTACGGCCCCTGGGTCTCTGTCTCATATATTTGCCTTTGCGATCTACTTTTCATTTGCATTTATTTTCAGATCTATTAAACCACAAATACAAAAATACTTTGCTGCACTTTATTTTATTTGTGATCTATTTATTCAATATATTACAATTTTCTCCCGTCCACGCACCAATTTCTGGCGCCGTTACTCGAAAGGGATTAACAACCCCTTTAACACGTCGGGTTGCGAGTGGTTGTTATTTGTGTACAGGGGCTGTTTACGTTGTGTTGCTTGTTTCTCCTACTATTTCGATAACCTTGGTTTCATCACTGAGGGAAATAACTACCGTCGTTGTGGTGCATCATCCCTTCCTCTTTGGGGAAATACCGACGTAGCTTCAAGCCGCATGAAAAGGAATTTCTGGCGCCGTTGCCGGGGAGGATCTTCAACATATACCAGGTTCCTAATCACAAATCTCATCTCCTCGCAATTTACATTATTTGCCATTTGCCTCTCGTTTTCCTCTCCCCCACTTCACAAAAATTTGCCGTTGTATTCGCCCCTCTTTCTTCGTTCGCCGTTCTCTTGCTTTCTAGTCTTGATGGCTAGCGTTCCTACTCCTCCTTTGTCACCAGATTTTGAAGTTCTTTACTTCAAACAAAAACAAGGAGAAAATTTGAAATATGCTTGGTATATGCTTATGGAATCTTATCGCATTTGCAATTTAAAGGGGGCGCTAAGATCTTGCTTCGTAATTTTTACATAGGATTGGCTTTGCATCATAGACAACTCCTAGACTTTGCCGCTAAAGGGAATTTTATTGAGCTTGATGCCAATGCTGCCTATGAAATTTTAGAAGGAATTTTGGGAGTTCCACCTCAAAAGAAGGGGTTTTCTTTCACCCCTGAGGGAGTTCAAATGCTGGACAAACTTGGTGATTTACATAAACATATGGTTGAAATACAGAAATATAATGAACCCCTCAAACACCTCAATGGTAGTATCAATCGCATGAATACCTTGATTACTCTTTGCAACAAGCGATTGGATATTTTGGATCTAAATATGGTTTCTTTTCCGGAGAATTTGGGGAAGCATAAAGAGCCTCCCGGGTTTGAGAAAACCCTTACAAAAGTTGCCAAAAATTCAGAAGACAAAACTTAGATCCTTGCTTTGTGCCTAGCTAAGGGCGTAAAACTATAGCGCTTGTTGGGAGACAACCCAATGAATAAAATTTATTTTTGCTTTTTTTGCTTTCTGTTCGTGAGTGTTGGCAAAATTATGCTACTGTTATGATTGTGTTTTTTGTGTTTTAATTAGTGTTTGTGCTAAGTAAAGCCTTTAGGATCTTCTTGGGTGATAGTTGTTTGATCTTGCTGAAAACAGAAAATTTTGCGCTCAAAAAAACAGTTCTCATCTTTTACCAGAGCGTGCTAAAATGTCAATTCTTTTTGCAGTAGATTAATATACAAATTTCTCAGGTCGTCCTAATTTTTCACAATTTTTGGAGTTCCAGAAGTATTCGAACAAATCAGATTGCTACAGACTGTTCTGTTTTGACAGATTATGTTTTCTTTGCGTTGTGTGCTTATTTTGATGGCTCTATGGTTTTCTTCGATGAGTTTTTGCCATAGAAAGGTTGGAATACAGTAGATATAGTGCAAACATAAAATATGAATTGGTTTGGTACAGTACTTATAGTAGTGATTTATTTTTCTTACACTAACGGATTTCACGAAGGTTTTGTTGAGTTTTGTGTGATTGAAGTTTTCAAGTTTTGGGTTATCTTATGATGGATGAAGTAATAAGGAGTAAGAAGAGCCTAAGCTTGGGGATGCCCCGGAATCCCAAGCTATTATCCAAAAATGAGCAAGCAACTAAGCTTGGGGATGCCCCAAATGGCATCCCCTCTTTCTTCTAACGACCATCGGTATTTTACTCGAAGCTATATTTTTATTCGTCACATTCTATGTGTTTTGCTTGGAGCGTCTTGTATGATATGAGTCTTTGCTTGTTTTATTTTGTGTTTTAAGTCTTGATTCCTTGCTGGACACACCTATTTTAGAGAGCCAAAATTATGTCATGACTTCTTAGAATTGCTCTGTATGCTTCAGTTAAATCTTTTATGAGCCATGGACTTGCTCTAGTGCTTCACTTATATCTTTTTGAGCAAGGTGTGCTTTAGTATTTTTGAAGAAATTCTCTCTTGCTTCATTTAGATTTATTTGAGAGTTAGTAAAATTTTCAATAAAATTCTCTCTTGCTTCACTTAAATTAATTTGAGAGAAAGAAAAATTATGCTCATGATCTTCACTTATATTTGTTTGAGCTTATCAAAAGCAACATATGAAAATTAGTCCCAAAGTGATAGATTTACAAGAAGGATATAATAAAACTTGATTCTTAGTAATAGTTTTGAGATACGATGATGTGATATGTGAGTTATGTTGATGAGTAATTATGCTTTAGTAAGAATATTGGTGTTAAGGTTTGTGATTCCCTATGCAAGCACGAAAGTCAATAATTATGCAATGAAATTATAACCTATTTGTGGTGCATTATTCGGTCTTAATTATGCTTAATGCTCGCTTATGAGATTATTTCTTTCTTGGTTGGTCGCTTCTCAATCTTTTGCTAGCCTTCATTTTGCACTAAGTATGATCTCAACTTTTGCATCCAAAAACCTTTAAACCAGTTTTGCCACATGAGTCCACTATATCTCCCTATATGCAGTAATCTTTTGCCGTTCTAAGAAAATTTGTATGTACCATCTCTAATTTTCAAAATAAACTTCTCTTTTGTGTGTTCGTTCCGCACGCAGAGCGGTGAGGGGTGGCTAATATTTGCCATGCTAGATGTGTTATTCTCACGATGAGTGTTTATTCACTTATCATTACACGAGAGTAAGGCAAAGGTATTAGGGATGCCCAGTCCCGAAATGAAAAATGAATTTACTTTACGTTGTCAAATAATAAATTTCTTGGAAAGTGTTGGTATGGAGGGCAACCGTGGATACGGCTAGCCATGGAAAGTGAAAGTATGGTTGAAAAAGGAATAAACTTTATTTTCTATTTGGGAACCGCCTATGATATATTTAGCATGGAAAGTGTTGGGAACTCTAAGTCGTTTTCGTTGGTGGGAAGGATACACCTCCCAAAATGTTTTTATCTCTAAATTTTTTGCTTTGAGCTCTGGCACCTCTACAAATCCCCACTTCCCTCCGCGAAGGGCCTTTCTTTCACTTTATGCAATTTTTATTTTTGAATTTGCGTCTCCATCTTCTCTTATAAAAGCACCAACTAGGAGACAATATGATCGTACTTGAGTATTGGGTGTAGTTAATATGCGAGTGTGTTTCATGAATGGATCAATGGTTGAGCATGATGGGCTAGGGATAAATTATTTTAGTGTTGATATTTTGAAAGACATGTTGCTTGTTGATATGCTTGAGTATTTAAATTATCATGTCAAAACTAGACTATTGCTTTGAATCACATAAAAGTCCAAATGTCCATGCTATAAAGAAAAGAATATGATATGACATGTTAGGCAGCATTCCACATCAAAAATTATGTTTCTATCACTAACCTACTCGAGGACGAGTAGGAGTTAAGCTTGGGGATGTTGATACGTCTCCAACGTATCTATAATTTTTGATTGTTCCATGCTGTTATATTATCAATCTTGCATGTTTTATAATCATTTTAAAGTCATTTTATATCATTTTTGGGACTAACCTATTGACATAGTGCCAAGTGCCAGTTGCTGTTTTCTGCATGTTTTTACATCGCAGGAAATCAATACCAAACGGAGTCCAAGTGCAACGAAACTTCACAGAGAATTTTTTGGACCAGAAGACACCTAATGGGCCCTGGCTGCGCCTGGGGGGTGCTCTGAGGAGAGCACAACCCACCAGGGCGCGCTAGGAGGCCCAGGCATGCCCTGGTGGGTTGTGCCCACCTCGGGTGCCCCCGGGACCGCCTCTTGGCTCTATAAATACCCCAATATTCCCAAAACCCTAGGGGAGTCGACGAAATATTAATCCAGCCGTCGTAGAGTCCAGAACCACCAGATCCAATCTAGACACCATCTCGGATGGGGTTCACCAACTCCATTGGTGCCTCTTCGATGATGCGTGAGTAGTTCTTTGTAGACCTTCGGGTCCGTAGTTAGTAGCTAGATGGCTTCCTCTCTCTCGCTGAATTCTCAATACAATGGTCTCTTGGAGATCCATATGATGAAACTCTTTTTGCGGTGTGCTTGTTAGGATCTGATGAACTTTGAGTTTATGATCAGTTATATCTTTTATATCCATGAAAGTATTTGAGTTTCCTTGATCTCTTTTATTCATGATCTCTTATAGGCTCGTATTTCTTCTCCGATATTTGGGTTTTGTTTGGCCAACTTGATCTATTTATCTTGCAATGGGAAGAGGTGCTTTGTAGTGGGTTCGATCTTACGGTGCTTGATCCCAGTGACAGAAAGGGAACCGACACGTATGTATCGTTGCTACTAAGGATAAAACGATGGGGTCTATCTCTACATAGATAGATCTTGTCTACATCATGTCATTGTTCTTATTGCATTACTCCGTTTTTCCATGAACTTAATACACTAGACGCATGCTGGATAGTGGTCGATGTGTGGAGTAATAGTAGTAGATGCAGGCACGAGTCGGTGTACTAATCTTAGACGTGATGCCTATATAATGATCATTCCTTGGATATCGTAACGATTATTTGAAGTTCTATCAATTGCCCAACAGTAATTTGTTCACCCACCGTTTGCTATTTTTCTCGAGAGAAGCCACTAGTGAAACCTACGGCCCCTGGGTCTCTTTCTCATATATTTGCCTTTGTGATCTACTTTTTCTTTGCATTTATTTTCAGATCTATTAAACCAAAAATACAAAAATATTTTTCTGCAGTTTATTTTATATGCGATTTATTTATTCAATCTATTACAAATTTCTCCCGTTCATGCACCAATTTCTGGTGCCTTTACCCGAAAGGGATTGACAACCCTTTAACACGTCGGGTTGCGAGTGGTTGTTATTTGTGTACAGGGGCTGTTTACGTTGTGTTGCTTGGTTCTCCTACTGGTTCGATAACCTTGGTTTCATCACTGAGGGAAATACCTACCGTCACTGTGCTGCACCATCCCTTCCTCTTTGGAGAAATACCGACGTAGCTTCAGCAGCATCACAGATATTAAGTCTTTCAGGCATGGTTGAATTGACAACTCAACTGCTAATACTCGTGAATATTCGTCGGCTCCCCTTGTGTCGAATCAATAAATTTGGGTTGAATACTCTATCCTCGAAAATTGTTGCGATCTGATACATCTCCAACGTATCTATAATTTTTCATTGTTTTATGCTATTATATTATCTGTTTTGGATGTTTTATATGCATTAATATGCTATTTTATATTATTTTTGGGACTAACCATTAACCCAGAGCCCAGTGCCACTTCTTGATTTTTCCTTGTTTTAGAGTTTCGCAGAAAAGGAATACCAAACAGAGACCAAACGGAATGAAACTTTCGCGATGATTTTTCTTGGACCAGAAGACATCCACAGCGCTTGGAGTGCACGTGAGGAAACCCACGAGGCGGCCACAAGGTCGGGAGGCGCACCCAGGGGGTAGGGCGCGCCCCCACCCTTATGGGCCCCTCATGACTCCACCGACCTATTTCTTCCGCCTATATATTCTCAAATATCCCAAAACCTTTCAAGGGAGCCATGAAACCACTTTTCCACCGCTGCAACCTTCTATACTAGTAAGATCCCATCTAGGGACCTTTTCCGGCGTCCTGCCGGAGGGGGATTCGATCATGGAGGGCTTCTACATAAACACCATTGCCTCTCCTATGAAGCATGAGTAGTTTACCACAGACCTACGGGTCCATAGCTAGTAGCTGGATGGCTTCTTCTCTCTCTTTGATTCTCAACACAAAGTTCTCCTCGATGTTCTTGGAGATCTATTCGATGTAATACTCTTTTGCGGTGTGTTTGCCGAGATCCAATGAATTATGGATTTATGATCAGCTTATCTATGAATATTATTTGAATCTCCTCTGAATTCTTATATGCATGATTTGATATCTTTGCAAGTCTCTTACGAACTATCAATTTGGTTTGGCCAACTAGATTGGTTTTTTCTTGCAATGGGGAAGTGCTTAGCTTTGGGTTCAATCTTGCGATGCTCGATCCTAGTGACAGAAGGGGAACCGACACGTATTTTATTGTTGAATCGAGGATAACAAGATGGGGTTTGCATCATATTGCCTGAGTTTATCCCTCTACATCATGTCATCTTACTTAATGTGTTACTCTGTTCTATGAACTTAATACTCTAGATGCAGGCAGGAGTCGGTCGATGTGTGGAGTAATAGTAGTAAATGCTGGCAGGAGTCGGTCTACTTGATACGGACGTGATGCCTATCTTCATGATCATTGCCTTAGATATTGTCATAATTATGCGCTTTCATATCAATTGCTTGACAGTAATTTGTTCACCCACCGTAATATTTTCTATCTTGAGAGAAGCCTCTAGTGAAACCTATGGCCCCCGGGTCTACTTTCCATCATATAAGTTTTCGATCTACAATTTTAGTTTCCTATTTACTTTCTTTGCAATCTTTTACTTTCCGTTCCATAAACCAAAAATACCAAAAATATTACTTTACCGTTTATCCATCTATATCAGATATCACTTTGCAAATAACTATGAAGGGATTGACAACCCTTTGTCGCGTTGGGTGCAAGTTGGTATTTGTTTGTGCAGGTATTCGGTGGCTTGTGCGTTGTCTCCTACTGGATTGATACCTTGGTTCTCAAAACTGAGGGAAATACTTACTCTACTTTGCTGCATCACCCTTTCCTCTTCAAGGGAAAAACCAACGCAAGCTCAAGAGGTAGCAGGAAGAATTTCTAGCGCCGTTGCCGGGGAGATCTACGCCAAGTTGAGACATACCAAGTACCCATCATAAACTCTCATCCCACGCATTACATTATTTGCCATTCGCCTCTCATTTTCCTCTCCACCACTTCTAAAATGATTTTCGAAAAGTTTTGCCTTTTCTTCGCCCCTCTTCCGTTCGTCTTCTTCGTTTGCTTTTTGTGTGCTCGTGTGTTGGATGGCTTGCTTTGTTATGATGGCTCAAGAGAATACCAAATTGTGTGACTTTTCCAACACCAACAATAATGATTTTATTAGTACTCCGATTGCTCCCGCTACTAATGTGGAATCTTGTGAAATTAATGCCACTTTGCTGAATATTGTTATGAAAGATCAATTTTCCGGCCTTCCAAGAGAAGATGCCTCATCCCATCTAAACAATTTCGTTGCTTTGTGTGATATGCAAAAGAAAAAAGATGTGGATAATGAGATTCTCAAATTAAAGCTATTTCCATTCTCGCTTAGGGATCGCGCTAAAACTTGGTTTCCATCTTTGCCTAAAAACAGTATTGATTCATGGAATAAGTGTAAAGATGCTTTTATTTCCAAGTATTTTCCTCCCGCTTAGGAACGATATTATGAATTTTAAGCAACTTGATGTGAATATGTGGCACAATCTTGGGAGAGGATGAAATTAATGATTAGAAATTGTCCCACTCAATTTATGGATGATCATACAAAAATTTTATGCTGGCTTGAATTTTGCTACTAGAAATCTTTTAGATTCGGCCGCAGGAGGCACTTTTATGGAAATTACTTTAGGAGAGGCTACTAAACTCCTAGATAATATTATGGTTAATTATTCTCAATGGCATACTGAAAGATTTTCCACTAGTAAAAAGGTGCATGCAATTGAAGAGATTAATGTTTTGAGTGGAAAGATGGACGAGCTTATGAAATTATTTGCTACCAAGAGTACTCCTATTGATTGAAAGCAATAATGGATCTATGGATGTGAATTTTGTTGGTAGGAACAATTTTGGTAATAACGCGTATAGAGGTAATTTTAATCCTAGGTCGTTTCCTAGTAATTGCTTTAATAATTATGGTAATTCCTACAACAATTCTTATGGAAATTATAATAAGATGCCCTCTGATTTTGAGAATAGTGTTAAAGAATTTATAAGTTCACAAAAGAATTTCAATGCTTTGATTGAAGAAAAATTGCTTAAGATTGATGATTTGGCTAGGAACGTGAATAGAATTTCTCTTGATGTTGATTCTTTGAAACTTAGATCTATTCCACTTAAGCATGATATCAGTGAGTCTCACAAAGCCATGAGAATTTCCATTGATGAGTGCAAAAAAAAGAACCGCTAAGATGCGTGCTAAAAAAGATTGGTTTATAAAAGCGTGTTCTTCTAGATTCCATGAGCATAATGATGAAGATCTTAAAGTGATTGATGTGACTCCTATTAAATCTTTGTTTTCTAATATAAATCTTGATAAAGATGGGACTAGAGATGAGTCAACTTTAGTTAGAAGGCGTCCCAATGATTCGGAGTTTTTAGATCTTGATGCAAAAATTGATAAAAGTGGGATTAGAGAGGTCAAAAGTTTAGATAGCAATGAACCCACTGTTTTGGATTTCAAGGTATTTAATTATGATAATTGTTCTTTAATAGATTGTATTTCCTTGTTCCAATCCATGTTGAATTCTCCTCATGCTTATAGTCAAAACAAAGCTTTTACTAAAAATATCGTTGATGCTATGATGCAATCTTTCGAGGAAAAGCTTGAATTGGAAGTTTCTATCCCTAGAAAACTTTATGATCAGTGGGAGCCTATTATTAAGATTAAGATTAAAGATTGTGAATGCCATGCTTTGTTTGATTTGGGTGCTAGTGTTTCCATGATTCCAAAATCTTTATGTGATGTGTTAGGTTTCCGTGAATTTGATGATCGTTCCTTGAATTTGCATCTTGCGGATTCCACTATTAAGAAACATATGGGAAGGATTAATGATGTTCTTATTGTTGCAAATAGGAATTATGTGCCCATAGATTTCATTGTTCTTGATATAGATTGCAATCCTACATGTCATATTATTCTTGGTAGACCTTTCCTTAGAACTATTGGTGCAATTATTGATATGAAAGAAGGAACCATTAGATTTCAATTTCCGTTAAGGAAAGGCATGGAACACTTCCCTAGAAAGAAAATTAAATTGCCCTATGAATCTATTATGAGAGCCACTTATGGATTGCATGTCAAAGATGATAATACTTAGATCTATTCGTGCTTTATGCCTAGCCAAGGGCGTTAAACAATAGCGCTTGTTGGGAGGCAACCCAATTTTCTTTTTTCTTTTTTCTTTTTAGGTTATGTTTTGCCATAAGTATTTCATCTATACTCTGGTTAGATGTGGTTTTATGTTTTAATTAGTGTTTGTGCCAAGACCTTTGGGGTAGCTTACGGTGATAGTTTATTTGATCTTGCTGAAAAACAGAAACTTTTGTGCTCAGGAAAACAATTCTCATTTTTAGAAGGAGCTTGATAAAACATTGATTATTTTTGCAGAAGATTAATAAAAAAATTGCTTAGGTCATCCTAATTTTTCAGGATTTTTGGAGTTTCAGAAGTATTCGAAATATCCAGATTACTACACATTGTTCTGTTTTTGATATATTCTGTTTTTCGCGTGTTGTTTGCTTATTTTGATGCATCTATGGCTAGTATGGGGGGTATCAACCATGGAAAAGTTGTAATACAGTAGATGTTACACCAATATAAATAAAGAATGAGTTCACAACAGTAACAAAAGTGGTGATTTATTTTCTTATACTAACAGAGCTTACGAGATTTTCTGTTGAGTTTTGTGTTGTGAAGTTTTCAAGTTTTGGGTAAGGATTTGATGGACTATGGAATAAGGAGTGCACTACAAAAAAAAGACACATCCGTGACATTTTGGGCTGAACGAAATTTTTTCCTGTCATACTTATGACACTTCTATGATGATAATTGTGACAAAACCCGGTATCATCATAGATGTGGTGGGGTCCTACTTCTATGACAAAAAATCATGACAGAAAATGGGCTTTTCGTCCTGGACGGGCCAGAGACGCAGCTGCATGACATTCTTTGGGCCGTCCATGATGAAAAAACCATGGTAGAAGCGAGGGCGAGGAAAATATCGGGGAGTTCCCGGTTACGGTGGGTGGTCGGGGGCCAAGCGATGCGCGTTTCTCTCGTACGTACGCGCGTGTGTGCGAGGCGTTGGGCTCTAACTGAACCCGAGCGAGGCGTTGGGCTCTAACTGAACCCGAGCGATTGCACTACAGGATACACGTTACTGAACCCGAGCGATAAATCGATCCCTTGCTGTTAACTGAACCCGAGTGATTCCTTCACTACTACTGCCAACTGAAGCCGATCGAACACTGCTGCCTCCTTCCCTTGATGAATAGTGAGTGTTGTTGAGGGGGTTTGGATGAATAGTTCCTAGTGGGGGGTTGGATGAACAGGACCCCGTGGTACTAGAGGCCGTTGCCGCTGGATGAACAATACCCCGATCGATCGAGCCGGTGGATGAACAGGACCCCGTGGAGTGCTGGATGAACAGGACCCCGTGGAGGGCTGGTTGAACAGTAGCTGGTGGAGGGCTGGTTGAACAGTAGTCGGTGGGCGGCTGGATGAACAGTAGCCCGTGGAAGGGTGGTTCAACAGGACCCCGTGGAGAGGGCTAGCTGAACAGTAGCCGCTGGAGGAGCGGTGGAGGCTGGATGAAGAGGAGCCCGTGGATGAACAGTCGCAGGTGGAGGCTGGAGGAGGTTGACGGTGGATGAACAGGAGCCCGTGGAGGCAGTCGGCAGTGGATGAACAGTAGCCCGTGGAGGAAGTCGATGGTGGAGATGAACAGTATCTCGTGGAGTCCCATTTTGCGGTACGCCACACCCCTCCCGATGAATAGGACCCTCATTTCGACCGTAGCGCTCCAACACAAGTCCGTTTCCTCCGTTTTGCGGTACGCCACACCCCTCCCGATCAATAGGACCCCGTTTTGACCGTAGGAGGTCTGTTTCCTCCGTTTGCGGTACGCCAGACCCCTCCCGATGAACAGGATCCCGTTTCGACCGTGGCCGGTCGAACACAAGGCCGTTTCCTCCATTCTGTGGTACGCCAAGCCTCGTTTCCATCGGCTGTTCCGTCCAAGCCGGTTGGCTCCCGTTGAACACGACGACGCATTCCGTTCTGACCCAGCCAGTTGCCTCCCCATGAACACGACGACGACGCAGCTTCTCCGTTCCGACCCAGCCATGTACACGAGCCCTGGCCGTACGTATGCGCGAGTAGGCGTTCAAGACCCCGCCCGTATGTACGTACGTGGCCGTATTTTCTTTCTTGCACCCTGGCCGCTGTACGTACATGTACATGCTACGTGTGCGCCTCTACTATGACACGTGCGCGCCTCTACATCGACCAGTATGCACGACACGTTCGCGACCAGAATGAAAATGCTACGTACGCTTCGACCAGGTGGGTCCCGACTGTCAGGCACTTCCTTGCGTGCGAAGATGTAACTAGTGGGTCCCAGCAGTCATGGGGCGAATCATTTTTTTGGCCTGTAATATGGACGCACTTCCTTGCGTGAGAAGATGTAGCTAGTGGGTCCCAGCAGTCAGGGGGGAACGTTTTTTTTTGTGAAATACGGTGGCCCGTCCTGTGGGTCCCTGCTATCAGGTGGATGAATAATTATTTTGCGCATAATATGAAGGCACTTCCTTGCTGCGGTCGTGGACCCAGCTGTCAGCCTCTCCACGTACAGTACTCTTCCGACGGAAGTCATTCGTTTACCACACTGACCACGCCGCGCCGAGAGCACCAGGGCGGTGGACGACGGCGAGGCCTAGGAAGGGGATGATGCGGAGCCGGGGAAGACGTGGCAGTGGATGCCCACGCGGAGGGGAATATGTGGGTTGACTGCTTCGGCTGTGGTGTGAGGCTGTCGTCGCCGGAGAATAGCAGGAGATGTGGGTGAGTATAGAGGGATGGCATGGCCAGCGGTGGCAGCACAGCCGAACATGGGAGGCAGGAGCAGGTGGCACGGCCGACGCTTGTTTGGGCGGCTGGAGCAAGAAGAACAGAGGTTGAAGAAGCACTACGGTCATTGGATGGACATCGTACGGTCACTGGAGCTAGAATCGTTCATATTGACTAAGTTGACAAAGCCCTCTGTCCGCGTCAACTTAGTAGGCCCACAAGTCAGCCTCCCACTATGGTGGGTCCCAGCTAGTAGGAGGAGTATTCATTTTTTTGTGCGTAATAAGGAGGCACTTCCTTGCGTGCGAAGATATAGCTGGTGGGTCCGAGCTGTCAGCGGTAGTATTCATTATTTTTGGCGTAATAAGGACGCACTTCCTTGCGTACAAAGATGTAGCTGTTGGTCCCAGCTGTCAGGGGGAGAAAACATTATTTTTCAGGGTAAAAAGGATGCAGTTGCATGCATGCGTCCATGGGCGTGGTGCGTCCCCACTGTCAGCCTCTCACGTATAGTCATCTTTCGATGACTCTCGTTTATTGACCACGTTGACCACAGCATGCCGAGCGCACCAAGGCCGGTGGACGACGGCGAGGCCCCAGACTAGAACGACCCGGAGATGGGGAAGACGCAGCAGTGGAGTCGCAGATGGAGAGGAGTGGGAAACTTGACTGATTCGGGTGCGCGGCAGCACTGCCGCCCACGGGAGACATGAGCAAGAATAGAGGTTGAAGAAGGAGCATGGTTGTTGGATTAAGATCCAATGGTCCAGCTGCTAGAATCATTTGTTGATTAAGTTGACAAAGCCCTGCGTACACGTCCGCTTAGTAGGCCCACAAGTCAGCCACCAAATCTGAAGGGTCCCAGCTGTCAGCGGAAGGAATAGTTTTTTCGCATAACAAGGAGGCACTTCCTTCCGTCCGAAGATACAGCCGGTGGGTCCCAGCTGTCAGGGGGAGGAAACATTTTTTTAGCTTAATAAGGAGGAACTTTCCTTGCGTGCGACCATGGACCTCATGGGTCCCAGCCATCAGGCTCTCCAGTCCTGTTCCGATGACTCTCGTTTGTTGTCCATGCTGCGATGAGCGTAGCGAGGCGGTGGACGACGGCGAGGCCCCAGACGGGAACGACCCGGAGATGGGGAGACGCGGCAGTGGAGTCGGTGGAGAATAACAGGAGGTGTGGAGGGGTGGAGGGATAGCCTGGCCGGCGGTGGGGTAGCGCTTCGCTGCGATGCGTGCTAAGTAGAGCCGCTAGCCACCGAAGGCTGGACCAGGCGGTCCCAATGACGCTGGAGGAGGAAGACGAGAGATTGAAGGTGCATGTCGGCCGTTGGATATAAATCCAATGGTTGTGGATGTCATAATCATTTGTTGACCAAGTTGACAACGCCCTGCGCAGGCTTCGACCTATTTTCCCACATGTCAGCCTGCAAAAATGTGGTATATATTTAACCCATGTTTTCTAGAATGTACAGTCCATTTGCTGGGCTGGGTGAACAAATAATTTCACGTCAATGCGACCCATTTAATATTTTCTAAGAAATCCCAGCCCATTTGCACTTTTCTTGAAATACACGAATTAGCTGGGCTCGTTCTATATATAATGTTAGGTTAGAAGGAGCAATTAATAAAAAAAATAAACCATTGTAACTCATTTTTTATATATAAAATTAACAAATTAGGGAGTTATTGCTCAAAATAAAAATGAGCGCATTATTATTACATTGGTCCTTAAAATCTTTGCAAGCTTTTGTACGCAATCACCAGGATTTTCCTACTTGTGAGTCAAAAACAACTAGGATTTTCCTTGCCAACTTCTGTTAAATATTTACTTTTATAAGTTAATAACATGTGGGGTGTTTTAATAATGTATATATAAGTCTCTACAAAATATACAATAATAGTAATAATATAAATATATATAATGTGGTTAGAAGGGAAAACATAAATTGGACACAACATTATTATTCTTATATATAGATAAATAGAACAGAGATCTGTGTTTTATTAAGAAAATACATTGGGTTGCCGATCTTTAAGAAAAAGTAAAACCTACGCTGGGAGGCCATAGGCCGGTATGGACCTCAAAAAATAAGTTGAAACCACTGTCTCCGTATGTCGTGGGCTACGCATACCTAGGCCTAGCTGATACTTGTTCGCCCTCTGGAAAAAAAGATAGTACCAGCTAGATCCCCGAGCGAACTGGATTAAAGAGGGGGCCGGCGGCCCAACTGAAGAAGCACATCAGATGCGATTTGTTTTCTTCAGTGGATGGCTCTCGATGGCATTTTTTTACTTGCCTCTACACCATACAACTTGTATTTTTAGCCTCCCAGTCCGTGGTGGACCAGCAGCCCATTTGCTGGGCGGGCCAACCTATAGAAACCAACACTTGATTTTTCATCAAGCCCCAAAAAACGCAGCCCATTATGCTTGTTTTGAGGCCAAAAACATTACGACAGGGGTTGAGCGGGGGAGGGGGGAAGACAGAGCAAAATTATTAAGAAGAGCTGATACGCCGTTGCTACCCTAACAAAGCAGGTGTAATTCTTCTCGGGAAGAAGGTGTGTCGTTGACACCCACACGTCACAAATCCCACAGTAGACATACTAACAAGTTCACACACAAGTACAACAGAACAGGTAAACATTCGTATAAAACTCAGGTTCACAGGACACGTTCATATTCATAGCCAACATTCACAGTCAACAACTCAAAAGATTCATATATACACAAGTTCAGCATGTCTATGCATCCAAATGATTGATAGATGACACGACAATATTCATAGATAATTCACAAAAAGATTCAGATATACACATGTTCAATATGTTTATGCAACCAAATGATTGATATCACAGCCAATATCATCCATGGACGAACTTTAATTACCTAGGGTACAGACTGGTAAATGGTGTTCAGTCGGAGGTACTTCTTGCTAAAATTAATGCTTGTACGAGTAAACTTTCGAGTACATAAGAGGCAACACAGACAATCTGAACTGTGCTTGTAGGTTTATCCTCAAATAGTGGCCTCGTGCCGAGGGAGGTTTGAGCAACTTGGCCACTACTTTCATCCAACTAGTTTACTGGCTCATCTTGGTCCTGTAGCTCGCCAAAATTCTACATTGCAGACAAGAAAGGAGGCGGTTGAGAAAATGAACCACCCAAATTTTTTGTGCAGTTCAACTGAAATGGAGCATCCCTGGCGTGCAGACTAATTAAGTGCCAGATGAATATATGCGTCAACCAACCTGTCTGGAATCTTTAGACTCCATGCCATACAGTTCGCTACCATATGTGCCAATAACCAAAAGGCACAAGTTGGGACCAAAGATTGGACTGCGTTTTTCTAGGCTATGCGCCAAGCAATATTTTTGGCCTTCACTCTCCTAATACTTGGAGTTTGACAACTGGTTGACACCGGTTGATACTCAAATGAATATAGGCACTTCTTCTTGTCAACATCAATGCTTGTCTGAGTGAACTTTGGAGTAAATGGCAGCAGCATAAGTACCTGCCCATCTAATCTTTTTGTGCAGTTCTACTGAAATCACCCAATGTAATGATTTGCCTGCGAGTTCAGGCTCCAAGTTACACCTTTATGAAATCGGCAAACAGTAGCACAATACCAAATTACCAATACATATGACAAGCACAATAATCAGGATAAAGACCAGTACCAACATGTGTGAGGTAGCATATCAATTACTATTTCCTTTGACTGGAAGCGGAGATAAGCCAAGCGACTGACAGCAAAGGAAGGAAGCAAGCCGAGATTAGCGACTGACAGGAAAGGAAGGAAGCTGTCGAGGCAATGAAGCACCCAAAGTTTTTGTGCGGTTCCACCAAAACCGAGCATCCCTGTTGGCACATATATTGAGAGAGTGAGATTACTGTAATAGCGGGACTAGTTGATGAAACATACACTAACAAATAGAAGCACCCTCATTATCTTAATGGGTAAAGTTAGCAACCTAGTGGTCTTTCTTAAAGAGAGGTATTAGTTTATTTAATCAATGCCAATTAGCTCAACACTCAAAGCATTGCCATGTATCATAGGTTGCAAAACTTTAACGTGCAAAGATAAAGGAGTTTCTCATGACAGTAGCACGATACAAATAGAGATTACAGCAAACTAATATGGATGAAGGCCTTAGGCTGGTACCAACCTGAGCAAAAAAGCTTATTCATGTAATCCCAGAAGAGATGATAAAGCACTCACTGGAATAACTCAATAGTATATATTTTTGTGCACTTCAAATGTATGGTTGAAATCACTCTTGTTTACCAGTGCTGAGATTATATCGAAAGATTATCAAGAACTTTCAGCAGAGTTAAAGCACTGGCTAGGATACAGTTCATTATATTGTCTTGTGTAGTTCCACTAAAATGTATGATTGGCACAACATGAACCCTATTTGCACAAGTAGGAACAAGGTGAAACCTTTATTAGCTTAGTGAGAAAGGACAGAAAGACATTAGCATATTACTCTAACAGTAGCATCAAATTCATCATGAACAATACGCAGAAGTGGAAGGGCTCCCTGGAGGATCGTCTCACATGTAAGGTAGACGTTGCCGGAGCCCTTGAATGGCCTCGACTGAGGCCTCGGCTTCAGCAATATCACCTTGGCACTATTTATTCTTCTTCCTCTTCATGCTCTGTTTCTCTTTCTCCTCACCAGTTGGTGAAACCAAGTACATGATTGGCCTTCTATTTCAGAATTGGTTTTGTCAGTGAGGGAGTACAAGTGTACTAGTAAACAATAGCATTATTTTCTCATGGCAGTCACAAAATAGAGATGAACACATGCATTAAATATCATTCTTACCTAAAGGAAGGTTATGGTGCCAATATGGATGATGAGGATTGGAACACAGATCTCCCTTTATGCAGTTCCACCGAAATGAACCAACTGTTCCATTCTGACATTCCAGTTAAGCAGGACAAAAGTCACTTCTTTTAAGAAGTGTTTTGTGCAGTGCACCAAAAGTTCACAACAGCAACCAGGTGAAATGGATATCCCTGTTTGCACAAATAGCTACAGAGGAAACAGTCAGTGTCTCAAACAATTACAGGCAAAAACATTTGGCTAAACTTGTCATGGCTTATAACAGTGGCATGGCTTCATTTTACCAGGGGTATTAGATTAAGAACAACTAAATATTTGGTATAAGGGCATGGGACAGTGGGTGCAGCAGCAGTCCAGCACCATGTACCTAAACCGGGGCATAAAGTAGTGATTCAGAGTTTGTTGCCCCGAGAAACAAACATCCAAGAAACATATCTGGGTTGGTCCCATTTTTGTTCACTCTAGCACCTACCCCTATCTTCTTTTTGGAAATGGGGGCGTGCCCCGGCCTCTGCATCATAATGATGCTTGCAGCCATCTTATGTGTGGATAGCAAATCTAGTCCTGGTCATACCACTGTGTACAGCGTTTCCCCTATATTTCCCTTTTCGACCAAGAGACCGGTTGGATGACCAGTCTGTACTACTTTCACCCCCTATCCTTCCTGTTTGTACCAAGTCCGATGCACATACTAAATTCCCCCACCCCACTTTATTTCTTGTTTGAACCAAGTACAAGATTTGACTCCATGAAGTAGCTTTACCTCTAACAATCTCTACTCTTATAAAAAGCATAGTCGGTGATGATGGTGTGCCTGCCATCCTACAATATAGGCCGTCCGATCTATATCTAACGGATAGGAAGGAAACTATGGCAATTTACCCGCACTCCTCTCCACATTTGCAGATAAGGCATTCCCTTGTTCATCCTCCTCTCCCACAAGATCTTGATGTTCCGTGCAACGCATGGGAATCTTACTAGTAGAAGAAAAAAATATGTGTCGTTTGACCATCCGGTCGAGAGGGGCTGAGAGGTAGAAAATGATGCACATGCAGCGACATAGCGAGCTTGGGAAGTAGAGCTAGGGCGGTTTCGAAGGAAGATATACCTGAAGGTCGTCGGGATGTGGATAGGTGGGCGGCGGGAGGCCGGATCCGCCCACACTAGGGCAACGACGAAGGGTTCGGAGGACCTCCCGCGACGTTGGCGCTCGGCCAGAGATAACGGTGCGGCCGACAGTGGGTCTCCTCCCTCGCTGTCGACGACGGCCTAAATGCTGCCCCTCCTCCCCTTCACCGGTGGAGGGGGATACGTCCGGATCTGTAACCAGCGGTGAGGATAGAAAGACAGTGTTTTTTGAAGGGAGAAAGACAGTGTTACCACCGCTATCTTGTTTAGATCTGGAGAGGATGAGAGTGTGTGAATAGAGCAACCCTAGCAAGCAAGGGCGGAGGCTCTAGCCTATATATACATAGTGGGGTAGTTTTCCTTTTTCACTCCATCAAAACAATTGTTTAAAATTGTGTACGTGCCAGGTCGCCTTTTTTTGGGTTGTTGATTGTTTTTTGAGATAGCTACCCGCTTATTCCAAGTGGTGTTACGGTGTGCCAGGTCGCACTTTGCATTGTTCATGTCTGGTACAAGACCCTCGATTAAATGAACAACCACCCCCTCATAAAATTTGTGAACAAGCCCACGGCTAAAATTATCGGAAACGTGGGCTGCCCCAACATGCATTATTATTTATATTTTCTATGTGTGAGTATCCTCAAAACAAAATGTGAGAGTACAATATTTATTGGGCCCCTTTGTAATTGGTGCTAAATTTTGACCAAAGATTTAACTGACAAAATGTTAGTGCATGTTAACAAAAATTATATCGTTTGATTAGTATTTGAACATAGTTTTCAATTATGTAATTTTTTGTGACATGCATGAACATTTGGTTAATTAAATTTATAGTCAAAATTTGGCAAGGTGCATTAAATCAACACATGCAAGTATCAAAAGGAGAGTCACGGCATGCATGCATGCGTTGTAATTAATGCATTGGTAAACGCAAATTATTGAAATATATCGAGTGCAGTGCTTTGATGTGTCGCGTCAACTCGTACAAGACCAAGAAGTTTGATTACTACAACGCCCTCTCGCCTTAACCGCACCTGCCTTTGGCTGCATGAAAGGTGGGCCACCCACCTGTTGGGCCCACCTGTCATACACGCAAAGGCAGGAGCAGTAAGTCAATGAAGCTGCGTCCCTCCCTCGCCCATGAGCGTGGTGGCTGGCAGGACTAGGAGAAGCTTTCGTTCGCTACACGCTCTCCCTCCCGCACGCGGTGGACATGCAGCAGTTCAATCGGCGTCAGATGGCCAGAAGCATACTGTAGTACTCCTCCACTGTAGTAGTACTCGATCATTGTTCGACTTCCCGAAGAGGCGAAGAGCCAAGCGCAGCCCGGACGCTCGTGTGGCAGTTTCATGTGTAGAGTAGTCTAGGATAGCGTGTACCGTGCCTGTAAGCTTAAAATCGTTGGGGTCGGCTCCATGCTTTTTTATTAAAATAATCTTCTGGCCCTACCTGTCATCCTGGTGATTGTAGTTTGCATGCTCATCTGGTCAAGACAGGAATATATATTTTAATTTGTGCTGGGGTAAATGTTAGAGGTTGCAGCAAATATAGAGTATACAACAAGCTATCCCTCCCGCACGCGGTGGACGGACATGCAGCAGTGGATTCGATACTGTAGAAGTAGTAGTAACATCATTGTTCGTGTTCTCAAACAGGCGAAGAGCCAGGCGCAACCTGAACGTGGCAGTTGCGAACGCTCGCCACCGCGTGTTTGGTTGCATTCTCATCTCAGCATAGTTGTTCCCTCTTCGTGCATGCTCATCCCAGCACCCCTCTTCATGCATGCTCCTAGTGTATTTGTGTTAAGCTAGTGTGGTCTCATTCACCCTTCATACACCCTATCAAACATCAAAGCATCAAAGCATATCACGAAGCATCCGGGCCCGCGTGCCATCCACCAAATCACAGCGAGGTGCTACAGTCGAGACTCACCGGTCACCCCAGTGTGGCCGTCATGACCTGTCATATCACAAAACCCACACCTTTACCAGCAGTGGTAAAGTGGCCTCGAAGTTGGACTCGACGAAGCAACCATTATTTCACTGCAACGCTCGTTGAAGCCCTTTCTCCCCTTTCTTGAAGAAAACCTCACTCCAGGCTACTCACTTCTGCCTGTTTTCTTCTATACCGAGGAAGGAAAGGTGGGCGAATCAGTGATGCTACTATATTTTCATTCCAAGAATCTTCTTTTTGCGAAGCACCAACCGATTCTCACAGCCTATTCTTTCCCCGTTTTCATTGCGATTGTGGTTTCCTTTCGATTGCTTTTTGTTTGTCAGTACATTGATGGATCCTGGAGCACTAGGGCAACTCTCCAGGAAGTGAGCACCGACCAACGAGTTGACCATGTTGGCGGGCCAACCCATGGAGACGAAGAACTCCAAGAAACAAGCACTGGCCAAAGAGTTGATGAAGTTGGCGGACGAACTCCTCAAAGAAAGTTGGAAGAACAGCAAGGGCCCCACCGCGCCTACCCCAGAAACTCTAATGGCCACCTATGCGAGGCTCAAGGCCGAGTTTGAGGAGATAGTCGCTGTTGAGAAGCAGTATTCCCCTGGCAAGGTGATGGCCCCCTGTCGGTGTCAAAACCGGCGGATCTCAGGTAGGGGGTCCCGAACTGTGCGTCTAAGGTCGACGGTAACAGGAGACAGGGGACACAATGTTTACCCAGGTTCGGGCCCTCTCTATGGAGGTAATACCCTACTTCCTGCTTGATTGATCTTGATGAATATGAGTATTACAAGAGTTGATCTACCACGAGATCGTAATGGAAACCCTAGAAGTCTAGCCTCTATGACTATGATTATCCGTCGTCTACAGACTAAGCCCTCCGGTTTATATAGACACCGGAGGGAACTAGGGTTGTACAAAGTCGATTACAGAGAAAATCTTCATATCCGAACCCCAAGCTTGCCTTCCACGCCAAGGAGAGTCCCATCCGGATATGGGTGGGAGTCTTCGGTCTTGTATCTTCACAGCCCATCAGTCCGGCACATGTCCTACAGGCCGGACGCATGAGGACCCCTTAATCCAGGACTCCCTCAGTAGCCCCCGAACCAGGGTTCAATGACGATGTGTCCGGCGCGCAGATTGTCTTCGGCATTGCAAGGCGGGTTCTTCCTCTGATGACTTGAAAGAGATGTATTTGACACTTCATTTAAAGGTGTGCCCCTCGGCTTCTGTGCGTCAACAACTTCAGCTTCCACGTGTCGACCGAATGCGAGAGGTCAGGGTATTTTTGCACATAACACCTCGGCCATGTAAGAACAGCGTCTATTTAACGGGATTGGATCTCAGATCCGTTCCACATCACGCGAAAAATCCTCAGAGCTTGCTAGGAAAAACCATTCCATCATGGCCATCGCTCCCAGCTCTTCCTCCCGTCCCCACGGCCCAGAAAAAGGCGATTGGGAGAGATGTTCCATATCTCACGGTCAGTTGGTGAAGCTGCAAACACAGGTATTCCTTCCCTCTACGGATCTAGTCCCATTCAAGCAGGATTGAATTCCTTCAACGGCGGGGCTCGGGCTGAGAATTTCCCCAACCCATGCAGGGGGGAGCGAGTGTGCTTTGTCCCTTACTTGCTAAGAGGCATCGGATTTCCGATCCATCCGTTCCTCCGAGGGCTTATGGAGTATTATGGCCTTCAACTGCACAACTTCACTCCTGCCTCCATCCTGCACATCGCGGGCTACGTCGCTCTTTGCGAGCTATTCCTGGGTTGCGAGGCCCATTTTGAATTGTGGAGGAAGCTATTCTGCCTCGTCCCTCGCAACCAAGATGGATCAATATTTGAAGTGGGCGGAGCCGAAGTATGGCGCATCGCTGGGACCGGATACCTGTCCGGCACGCCGAAGAAGGCATCCGAAGAGTGGCCCTCCGAATGGTTCTATATCGAGGATGTCGCCCTTCTTGACCTAGTTCGAATGGGTCTTCCCAAATTTACAAGTGTTCCGTTGAAGAAACGCCACAGCTGGTGCCCTCGGAGCCTCGAGGAGGAAGATAGCGCAGAAGCCCGTCAACTGATGAGCAAGATAAAGTCACTTGCCCAGTCCGGATTATCAATAATCGAGGTAATGGCGACTTCCATAGTACGAGGGGTTCAGCCACTCCAATACAGAGGGCTTCCTATGTGGCACTACAATGGGGAAGATGACGCCTCCCACTGCGGTCGAAAGGGCCCAGACACCCCCGCCACTTTGGCCAAGATATTAGCCAAACTATTCAAAGGGGAGGAAGAGGAATTCCTTCGCATTATGCGCCGGGATGGATTTTCCATGTACAACCCTCCTAGCTGGGTGAGTTCCAATCCCATTATTCCATTCGATCTATTCCCTGAGTCACTTTTAATGAACATCACTCTGTCCATTCGTAACAGGAATGGCGAAAAATCACCAAGGGGCTACACCGCCCCGCCCCACAGAAAGAGAACCATAACCGGGACCTTGACCCCGGATTCAAAGAGGATCCGAACATATATGTGGAGCTCGAGGATGGGGTGTTCTACCAGGCGAGGTACGATGGCAAGGAAGTGTCCATCACCGCCGAATATCCTGGTCTTCTCCCTGCCTCGCACATAAGTAATCAGGAGATATCTCCTCTGAAAGAGCCTCCTCATTCTGCCTCACCCACGCACTGTCTTGTGCTCCAAAGGGGAGGCGCTCGACGCGTCATTCTACACCAGAGGCAACTACAAAGAGAGCGGTGCCCACGCAGGGCAGGCCTTCGAAGAGGAAGGCAAACGAACACACGACCGAGCCTTCATCGAAGAGGTATGGCTATGTAAATATGCCCCTTGGCAGTCACATCCAACTGTGACTTTATCCCCTGTGTCTTATTAGGAAAAGCGTTTGCCAGACTATGTCCGGGGGTCTTACCGGACGCGCCTCCACAAGTCAGGTTCCCGACCCTGCTTTAAAGGCAAGGGCTGATACGGAAGTGACACCGGATTGTCCTTCGGCAGAGGAGTCGGATGATGTATCCGTCACAAACTCGGAGGTGGAGAGCGCCATGAATCATCGGCACCGGAGAGCCGTTCTACGCGACCCCGGCTTTACGAATGAGGCATTCAATGCCTTCAGCTCGGCTCATGCATATATCCAAGCTGCTCGAGACGGTCTTGCCAGAGCCACATACCAACATTTAAAAGATATGCGGGTAAATTTATATTATACAAAACTGATAATTATATACCAGTAGCCCCCGAGACTTGAAGCAGTTGATACAACTGATTTAAGGATCATTGTATAACCAGGTGCTAATGGAGAAGAACAACTAGTTGTCTCAGGAACTAGAAAAGTGTCTGACCCAGCTAACTGCTGCTACCGCCGAACTGGAGAAATCCAAGAAGGCATCACCTGGTAATGTTCCCCTCCATCGAGAAAACATAATTATATACCGGCAATGCTAACACTGTTGCTCATCTTATGGCAGGATCATCATATCAACTGAAGGAGCAACTGAAAGCCGCCCAAGCGGAAGAACAAGAAGCCAAAAGAGTGCTGGCCGCGGGCGAACGTGTGCTGACACGAGTCAGAGATGAGAAAAACAAGCTGCAGGATGCCCACACCCAGCTGGGCGAAGAACTGAAAGATGTACGGGCCCAGCTGGCTGATTCCGTGAAGGACAATAACAGGCTGTGCGGCGGCATATTTGGTATGTGGTCGCACTTACCTCCGTGTAGTTCGGAGATGAAAGGGACAGACATAATTATATCTGTAGGTATGCTGACCGGCCGTCCCGAAAAGGAGATGTCCGGAATCTCGGGCGATCTGCTACAAGAGCTGTCGCAAATGCACGAACAAGCTCGGCAGGTGATGCGAAGTGCTGCCAAGGCTCTATGGCCATCCGCCTCCCCTCCAGGAAGAATGGACGAGCTTATACAGCTATTCAAGGGCGCGCGGCGACGCTTCCGATTATGGAAGATATCGGCCTGACGGGAAGGTGCACGAGAAGCCTGGGCCATGGTGAAAACACGGTATACCAAGCTTGATCCAAATCATATGGCCCGGGTCGGACCTCTAGGGTCAGATGGGAAAGAGATTCCCGTGAATTTGGTATATGACCAAGTAGAAGTAGCCTCCAGATATTCCCAACAGGATTGTAAGTTAGACAGCCTGTTAGACAGTATAGAGGAGGAATTTTATGAGTCCAAGTGACTATGTACTTTCCTTGACGCATTTGTCCCTAGCCGAATTGTAAAACGATTGTCATGGCAGACCTTTTTGCTTCGACCTTTGGACCCGAAGGTGCAGAGTGTTTCTGAATACCTGTGCGGCAAAATATATCGGGGTATGCATGGAAACCAGGCGTAGGGGTCATAGTTGCTTGAACGGACAAGTTGTATCAGACTAGCTATGTTATATTACATTGTGATTGTAAGAAACATCTTCTAGAGAGAATAGTTCTGTTAAGGGTTCCTTTCCCTGGGTGTACATGCGTTAATGTGCATGTCCGAACTGTGATTGAAAAAATCACAGTATATTCAACATCTGGGGTTCATGAATGTAAAAAACATCTTTAGTTCACTGTCGGCATTCTGGGAACGGGGGTCCCCAGACTTGCCTGCCTGCGGCCCACGGCATGGCTCTGCAAGTGGGCCCGTACGGCCCATCTTCACCAACAAGCATTCAAGACCCTCGCGAGGAGCTAAGCCTCGCGAGGCGGACGACACAAGACCTCCTTAGGAGCAGCCTCACCAGGTTGGCTCGCGAGCGGCGGAGAGATCAAGGCAAGGCAAACCTCGCGAGGTTCTCGTGACGTGAGACATGACGACCGAGACCAGGCGGGCGCCAGCGCGCACAGTGTCCTTGTTTCCTCTTTGGTGCTAAGGAGGCAAGCGTAGGCGCGGAGTACCGAGGCGTCAAGCAAAGGTTTCCCTATCAGTGCAACGAGACCAAGACCAGCAGGACGACAAGACAGAGGTCACCATGGAGCCCAAGGCGGCGTCACCGCCAGAGCCTTTGGCAGGCGAAGACTACTTTTGTCAGGATAAGCTGTACTAGTTGTCCCCTTTCAAATTGGCCGTTGTTGGCTCCCTTCCCGCTCACTATTTGGCGAGAGGACCAGGGCCTCTATAAATAGGACTAGCCACCACAGTAGAGACAACTAAGCCTCAGGCATCTGATCTTGAGCCAATCCCTAGCCACACACCGAGCACAAGAACACCTCAACCTCACGAGGCTGTTCTTCCCCTTGTAACTGTTCATCCTTAGCCCTAGAGGCAATCCACCACCACCACACTGGAGTAGCGTATTACACCACAACGGTGGCCCGAACCAGTATAAATCTTGTGATCTTTGTGTTGTGAGTTCGTCGAGTTAGTCCTTGAGATCTTAGCAAAGCTAGGACGTGGATCGGTAGGGGGAGAACTTCGCGCACACCCCAGAGTTCGAACCTTAAGGGTTTTGCCGGAACCCAAGATCCAACATTTGGCGCGCCAGGTAGGGGTGCGCCGAAGCTTCCCTTCCATCGCTCCGCTTCCCGTTGCTTCATCGTCTCCATGGCGGACGCACGCCGCGCTCGCGCCGAGAGCCGGGCTGCCCTCGCCACCCGCGTTGCTCAGACGGCTCCCGTCGGCGGGCCACCCCGTCATTCTCCGTCACCTGCCGCCAACGCCGCCACCGGCCCGGCGGGGAACGAGCAGCAAGCATCCTCACTGCACCCCCCGGTGCGGCGGGATGGCCGCACCGCCGCTCCATCGCTGACCCCGGCCGGTTCATCATCCCACGCTTGTCGCGCTCCCGTGGACGCGCAGGCCGCTCTGTGCATGGCGCGCGAGCTCCTGCGCTACCGCCTCGTCGACAACCTCTACAAGGACTAGCTCGACCGCATCGCCGAGCTTGTCAGCGCCGCATGGGGCTCCCCTGCACCGTCCCTCTCACAGCCTCGCCCTCCACCAGCTGCGGGCGGCGTGGCCCATGGAGCGCCTCCACCACCTCTGCCCCAAGACGGAGTCTTGGCACCAAGGCGCGCGGCCCCACGACGCGACCTGCCGCGTCCGGCGCCCGCGCAAGAAGAGAGAAGCTGCCAAGAAGTCCCTCGACCGCAAGAAAATGCTCCATGCCAGGATCACTTGCTACGGCAGGGCCACGCGCCACTTGCCGTGGCGGCACGCGGGCGCCAAGACCAAGCTCCACCTCCAAGATAGGCACCAGTGACCACGGCCGGCTGCCGCGCCTTCACCCCCGAGCTGCGTAGCGTCGCCTGGCCGGGCAAGTTCAAGCTGGATCTACCTCCTCGCTACGACGGCACCCCCGACCCCGCGGAGTTCTTGCAGCTCTACAAGCTGAGCATCGAGGTGGCCAACGGCGACAAGAAAGTCATGGTGAACTGGTTCCCCATGGATCTCAAAGATGGTGCCCGCTCCTGGCTCCTCCACCTGCCTCCAAGCTCGATCTCCTCCTGGGACGAGATGCGCAAACGCTTCGTCGCCAACTTCCAGGGCACTCGCGACCGCCCTCCAGCCACGGGTGACCTACGCCGCGTCAAGCAGCAACCAGGAGAGACCCTCCAGAAGTACATCCAGCGCTTCAACAACGTCCTCGTCAAGATCCCCAAGGTGATGGACGAGGCCATCATCTCCGCGTTCTCTGATGGCGTCCGTGACGTCAAGATGAAGGAGGAGCTCGCTATCCACGAGGAGCTCTGCACGTCCCTGGAGCTGTTCAACTTGGCGACCAAGTGCGCAAGAGCTGAGGAGGGGCGCCTCTCCCTCCTCGAGATCCCAGCAGCAGACCCGGAGGAGAAGAAAGCCAAGGCCAAGGACGTGAAGCGCAAGGGAGCAGACGTGCTCGCGGCGGAGCCGGACACCAAGCACGGCAGGGACCAGCCTGAGTGATCCAAGAGCAGCCGACCATTCTGCGCCTTCCATAACCTGCATAGCCACAACACCAGCGACTGTCAAGAGCTCAGAGCCATTCGAGAAGGACGCTTCGGTCGACGCCCCGAGCGCAACGACCGGGGCTACGGCCGAGGAGGAGGACGTGGTGGCGGACGCTGGGATGACCGTGGCCCGCGCCAAGAGTGGCGCGAACGGCCTCGTGAGGACCGCTGGCAGGATCAGCCTCGCGAGGGCACCTAGAGGGATCAGCCTCGTGAAGATCATCCTCAGGGCAACGCCGGTCTTCCTCCACTACCGCCACCACCAAGAAGGAATGACGACCACCACCAAGATGAGGAGGTTGGGGGCTTCCAGGAGCCGCGTGCTATCGCCTGCATCTTGGGCGGAGCTCAGGCCCCAGCCTCGCAGCGTATCTTCAAACAGTTTGCTCGTGAAGTGAATGTAGTCCTCCCCAAGCTCGAGGACATGTTTGACAACCTTCAAGTGCCCTAAGACCAGCTTCAGCCCACCAAGCCTTTCTCAGGAGTGACCGGCGGCTCCACTACCCCGATTGGGCAGGTCCGCCTCCCAGTCACCTTCAGAGAACGCAACAACTACCGCACCGATCTCATCAACTTCGACGTCGCGCACATCCGTCTGCCATACAAATGCTATCCTCAGGTATCCAGCCCTGGCCAAGTTCATGGCGGTGACCCATCACGGCTACAACGTCCTCAAGATGCCAGGGAGCGGCGGAATCATCACAGTCCCATGGGAAGAAAGAGACGCGGTGTGCTCCCTCGAGCGCGCCTTCCAAGCTACAGCAATCGACGGCCCCGACAGCAAGGGCGAGTGCCCTCTTGAGGGCACCCCCAAGAAGAAAAAGCAGTTGGTCCGTGCAGGACCTCAGGAGGGTGGCATCGCGAGTGGTACCTCGTCAAGATCAGCGCCCGCGCCAGGGACGCCTCCCTCCCACGCATAGGAAAGCGCGCCCGGTGACCTTCTCGGGCAGGGCTCGGGGGCTATCTTTTGGAAGGCCTCAGACCTTGCCAACATCACGAGGGAGGCGCTCGGGCACCACTTGGAGGCGTGCTTCACGACACGTTTCCCTCAGGAGAACACAAGGAGAGGAGCGCCCACCGCTCAGGAGTTCATCACCAGGACCACTCAGGAACTGCAAGACGCAAGGGCCATGCGCGGCGATCGCCGCTCACCAGGCGCAGCTCCCCATCCAGGCGAGGATGCCGGGCTGCGCGTCTGCATCGACGCCCCAGGGATCAATAGGGCCGCATCTCAGGAGCACTTCTGGCCTTCGCGCGTGGAACGCCGTGAGGGTCCACCGCACAGCTATGTTCGCATGCCTTTTGGCCTGCCGAGCGTGACATTTGCCTATCAGCGCAACTTGCGGCGCGCCCTGGCATCCCAGGAGGCCAGGCACCACACCGTCCTGGTGGAGATAGAGACGGTCCTCAAGGAACTGCCTGGAACCCCAGAGCCTCCCGAGGCTCAGGGCCCCGGTGGCTCGTGAGGAGCGACCCCTTCGCCGCGTACCTTCAGCTGCTCCGACATCCCTTCATCGACAGAACCAGGTGACATTTTCCAAGTTTATTTAGCTGGGAGCGCCCCCGGGGCTGCATCATTCCCAGGCCGCGTGGGTCCGTCCCTGTGGCATGTATCCCTTTTATGTCTTTAGCTTACCTTGCTGGGGGCGCCCCTCGGGCTACATCATCCCCAAGCCGCTCGGGCCTGAACCAGTAGCATGTATCCTTCCTGCATTTACCTGAGCTACTCTGCGTTCCATGCTTAATCTATCTATGACTATCACCTGTTTGACTCTCACCTCCCACGGAGGCTACTCACGTTGGCACGACGCTTGTGCACGGGTCTGTTGGAGATCGTTGCAGAAATTAAAAAATTTCTACGCATCACCAAGAACAATCTATGGAGTCTTCTAGCAACGAGAGGGAAAAAAGTGCATCTACATACCCTTGTAGATCGCGAGCGGAAGCGTTCAAGTGAACGGGGTTGATGGAGTCGTACTCGTCGTGATCCAAATCACCGATGACCGAGCGCCGAACGGACGGCACCTCCGCGTTCAACACACGTACGGTTGGAGAAGACGTCTCCTCCTTCTTGATCCAGCAAGGGGAGGTAGAGGTTGATGGAGATCCAGCAGCACGACGGCGTGGTGGTGGAAGCAGCGGGGATCTCGGCAGGGCTTCGCCAAGCTCAGCGAGAGGGAGAGGTGTCACGGGAGGGAGAGGGAGGCCCCAGGGGCTTGGGTGCGGCTGCCCTCCCTCCCCCCTCTTTATATAGGGCCCCTGGGGGGCGCCGGCCCTAGGAGATCCAATCTCCAAGGGGGGCGGCGGCCAAGGGGGTGGCTTGCCCCCCAAGCCAAGTGGGGCGCCCCCCACCCCTAGGGTTTCCAACCCTAGGCGCAGGGGAGGCCCAAGGGGGGCGCACCAGCCCACCAGGGGCTGGTTCCCCTCCCACTTCAGCCCATGGGGCCCTCCGGGATAGGTGGCCCCACCCGGTGGACCCCCGGGACCCTTCCGGTGGTCCCGGTACAATACCGGTGACCCCCGAAACTTTCCCGGTGGCCGAAACTGGACTTCCTATATACAATTCTTCACCTCCGGACCATTCCGGAACTCCTCGTGACGTCCGGGATCTCATCCGGGACTCCGAACGACTTTCGGATTTCCGCATACTAATATCTCTACAACCCTAGCGTCACCGAACCTTAAGTGTGTAGACCCTACGGGTTCGGGAGACATGCAGACATGACCGAGACGACTCTCCGGTCAATAACCAACAGCGGGATCTGGATACCCATGTTGGCTCCCACATGTTCCACGATGATCTCATCGGATGAACCACGATGTCGAGGATTCAATCAATCCCGTATACAATTCCCTTTGTCAATCGGTACGTTACTTGCCCGAGATTCGATCGTCGGTATCCCAATACCTTGTTCAATCTCGTTACCGGCAAGTCACTTTACTCGTACCGTAATGCATGATCCCGTGACCAAACACTTGGTCACATTGAGCTCATTATGATGATGCATTACCGAGTGGGCCCAGAGATACCTCTCCGTCATACGGAGTGACAAATCCCAGTCTCGATTCGTGCCAACCCAACAGACACTTTCGGAGATACCCGTAGTGCACCTTTATAGCCACCCAGTTACGTTGTGACGTTTGGCACACCCAAAGCACTCCTATGGTATCCGGGAGTTGCACAATCTCATGGTCTAAGGAAATGATACTTGACATTTGGAAAAGCTCTAGCAAACGAACTACACGATCTTGTGCTATGCTTAGGATTGGGTCTTGTCCATCACATCATTCTCCTAATGATGTGATCCCGTTATCAATGACATCCAATGTCCATAGTCAGGAAACCATGACTATCTGTTGATCAACGAGCTAGTCAACTAGAGGCTCACTAGGGACATGTTGTGGTCTATGTATTCACACATGTATTACGATTTCCGGATAACACAATTATAGCATGAACAATAGACAATTATCATGAACAAGGAAATATAATAATAACCATTTTATTATTGCCTCTAGGGCATATTTCCAACAGTCTCCCACTTGCACTAGAGTCAATAATCTAGTTACATTGTGATGAATCGAACACCCATAGAGTTCTGGTGTTGATCATGTTTTGCTCTAGGGAGAGGTTTAGTCAACGGATCTGCTACATTCAGGTCCGTATGTACTTTACAAATATCTATGTCTCCATTTTGAACATTTTCACGAATGGAGTTGAAGCGACGCTTGATATGCCTGGTCTTCCTGTGAAACCTGGGCTCCTTGGCAAGGGCAATAGCTCCAGTGTTGTCACAGAAGAGAGTCATCGGGCCCGACGCATTGGGAATAACTCCTAGGTCGGTAATGAACTCCTTCACCCAGATTGCTTCTTGTGCTGCCTCTGAGGCCGCCATGTATTCCGCTTCACATGTAGATCCCGCCACAACGCTTTGCTTGCAACTGCACCAGCTTACTGCCCCACCATTCAAAATATACACGTATCCGGTTTGTGACTTAGAGTCATCCAGATCTGTGTCGAAGCTAGCATCGACGTAACCCTTTACGACGAGCTCTTCGTCACCTCCATAAACGAGAAACATATCCTTAGTCCTCTTCAGGTACTTCAGGATATTCTTGACCGCTGTCCAGTGTTCCATGCCGGGATTACTTTGGTACCTTCCTACCAAACTTACGGCAAGGTTTACATCAGGTCTGGTACACAGCATGGCATACATAATAGACCCTATGGCCGAGGCATAGGGGACGACACTCATCTTTTCTCTATCTTCTGCCGTGGTCGGGCATTGAGCCGTGCTCAATTGCACACCTTGCAATACAGGCAAGAACCCCTTCTTGGACTGATCCATATTGAACTTCTTCAATATCTTGTCAAGGTACGTACTTTGTGAAAGACCAATGAGGCGTCTTGATCTATCTCTATAGATCTTGATGCCTAATATATAAGCAGCTTCTCCAAGGTCCTTCATTGAAAAACACTTGTTCAAGTAGGCCTTTATGCTTCCCAAGAATTCTATATCATTTCCCATCAACAGTATGTCATCCACATATAATATGAGAAATGCTACAGAGCTCCCACTCACTTTCTTGTAAACACAGGCTTCTCCATAAGTCTGTGTAAACCCAAACGCTTTGATCATCTCATCAAATCGAATGTTCCAACTCCGAGATGCTTGCACCAGCCCATAGATGGAGCGCTGGAGCTTGCATACCTTGTTAGCATTCTTAGGATCGACAAAACCTTCCGGCTGCATCATATACAATTCTTCCTTAAGAAAGCCGTTAAGGAATGCCGTTTTGACGTCCATTTGCCATATCTCATAATCATAGTATGCGGCAATTGCTAACATGATTCGGACGGACTTCAGCTTCGCTACGGGTGAGAAAGTCTCATCGTAGTCAACCCCTTGAACTTGTCGATAACCCTTAGCGACAAGTCGAGCTTTATAGATGGTAACATTACCATCCGCGTCCGTCTTCTTCTTAAAGATCCATTTGTTTTCTATCGCTCGCCGATCATCGGGCAAGTCTGTCAAAGTCCACACTTTGTTTTCATACATGGATCCTATCTCGGATTGCATGGCTTCAAGCCATTTGTTGGAATCTGGGCCCGCCATTGCTTCTTCATAGTTCGAAGGTTCACCGTTGTCTAACAACATGATTTCCAGGACAGGGTTGCCATACCACTCTGGTGTGGAACGTGTCCTCGTGGACCTACGAAGTTCAGTAGTAACTTGATCCGAAGTACCTTGATCATCATCATTAGCTTCCTCTCTAGTCAGTGCAGGCACCACAGGAACATCTTCCTGAGCTGCGCTACTTTCCGGTTCAAGAGGTAGTACTTCATCAAGTTCCACTTTCCTCCCACTTACTTCTTTCGAGAGAAACTCTTTCTCCAGAAAGGACCCGTTCTTGGCAACAAAGATCTTGCCTTCGGATCTGAGGTAGAAGGTATACCCAATGGTTTCCTTAGGGTATCCTATGAAGACGCATTTTTCCGACTTGGG
The DNA here is from genome assembly GCF_018294505.1 of Triticum aestivum. Taxonomy (NCBI): domain Eukaryota; kingdom Viridiplantae; phylum Streptophyta; class Magnoliopsida; order Poales; family Poaceae; genus Triticum; species Triticum aestivum. Next base: position 177,065,148 of record NC_057811.1, read on the forward strand.
TTCGAGCTTTTCAGGTTGAAGTTTCTTGACATAAGCATCGCATCCCCAAACTTTTAGAAACGACAGCTTAGGTTTCTTCCCAAACCATAATTCATACGGTGTCGTCTCAACGGATTTCGACGGAGCCCTATTTAAAGTGAATGCGGCAGTCTCTAAAGCATAGCCCCAAAATGAGAGCGGTAGATCGGTAAGAGACATCATAGATCGCACCATATCCAATAGAGTGCGATTACGACGTTCGGACACACCATTTCGCTGAGGTGTTCCAGGCGGCGTGAGTTGTGAAACTATTCCACATTTCCTTAAGTGTGTGCCAAATTCGTGACTCAAATATTCCCCTCCACGATCTGATCGTAAGAACTTTATTTTCCTGTCACGTTGATTCTCAACCTCACTCTGAAATTCCTTGAACTTTTCAAAGGTCTCAGACTTGTGTTTCATTAGGTAGACATACCCATATCTACTCAAGTCATCAGTGAGAGTGAGAACATAACGATAGCCACCGCGAGCCTCAACACTCATTGGACCGCACACATCAGTATGTATGATTTCCAATAAGTTGGTTGCTCGCTCCATTGTTCCGGAGAACGGAGTCTTGGTCATCTTACCCATGAGGCATGGTTCGCACGTGTCAAATGATTCGTAATCAAGAGACTCCAAAAGTCCATCTGCATGGAGCTTCTTCATGCGTTTGACACCAATGTGACCAAGACGGCAGTGCCACAAGTATGTGGGACTATCATTATCAACCTTACATCTTTTGGTATTCACACTATGAATATGTGTAACACTACGTTCGAGATTCATTAAGAATAAACCATTAACCAGCGGGGCATGACCATAAAACATATCTCTCATATAAATAGAACAACCATTATTCTCGGATTTAAATGAGTAGCCATCTCGAATTAAACGAGATCCTGATACAATGTTCATGCTCAAAGCTGGCACTAAATAACAATTATTGAGGTTTAAAACTAATCCCGTAGGTAAATGTAGAGGTAGCGTGCCGACGGCGATCACATCGACCTTGGAACCATTCCCGACGCGCATCGTCACCTCGTCCTTTGCCAGTCTCCGTTTATTCCGCAGCTCCTGCTTTGAGTTACAAATATGAGCAACCGCACCGGTATCAAATACCCAGGAGCTACTACGAGTGCTGGTAAGGTACACATCAATAACATGTATATCACATATACCTTTGGTGTTGCCGGCCTTCTTGTCCGCCAAGTACTTGGGGCAGTTCCGCTTCCAGTGACCACTTCCCTTGCAATAAAAGCACTCAGTCTCAGGCTTGGGTCCATTCTTTGGCTTCTTCCCGGCAACTGGCTTACCGGGCGCGGCAACTCCCTTGCCGTCCTTCTTGAAGTTCTTCTTACCCTTGCCTTTCTTGAACTTAGTGGTTTTATTCACCATCAACACTTGATGTTCCTTTTTGATCTCCACCTCCGCTGATTTCAGCATTGAATATACCTCAGGAATGGTCTTTTCCATCCCCTGCATATTGAAGTTCATCACAAAGCTCTTGTAGCTCGGTGGAAGCGACTGAAGGATTCTGTCAATGACCGCGTCATCCGGGAGATTAACTCCCAGCTGAGTCAAGCGGTTGTGTAACCCAGACATTTTGAGTATGTGCTCACTGACAGAACTATTTTCCTCCATCTTACAACTGAAGAACTTGTCGGAGACTTCATATCTCTCGACCCGGGCATGAGCTTGGAAAACCATTTTCAGCTCTTCGAACATCTCATATGCTCCGTGTTGCTCAAAACGCTTTTGGAGCCCCGGTTCTAAGCTGTAAAGCATGCCGCACTGAACGAGGGAGTAATCATCAGCACGCTGCTGCCAAGCGTTCATAACGTCTTGGTTCTCTGGGATGGGTGCGTCACCTAGCGGTGCTTCTAGGACATAATCTTTCTTGGCAGCTATGAGGATGATCCTCAGGTTCCGGACCCAGTCCGTATAGTTGCTGCCATCATCTTTCAGCTTGGTTTTCTCTAGGAACGCGTTGAAGTTGAGGGCAACATTAGCGTGGGCCATTTGATCTACAAGACATATTGTAAAGATTTTAGACTAAGTTCATGATAATTAAGTTCATCTAATCAAATTATTCAATGAACTCCCACTCAGATAGACATCCCTCTAGTCATCTAAGTGAAACATGATCCGAGTCAACTAGGCCGTGTCCGATCATCACGTGAGACGGACTAGTCAACATCGGTGAACATCTTCATGTTGATCGTATCTTCTATACGACTCATGCTCGACCTTTCGGTCTTCCGTGTTCCGAGGCCATGTCTGTACATGCTAGGCTCGTCAAGTCAACCTAAGTGTATTGCGTGTGTAAATCTGGCTTACACCCGTTGTATTCGAACGTTAGAATCTATCACACCCGATCATCACGTGGTGCTTCGAAACAACGAACCTTCGCAACGGTGCACAGTTAGGGGGAACACTTTCTTGAAATTATTGCGAGGGATCATCTTATTTAAGCTACCGTCGTTCTAAGCAAATAAGATGTAAAACATGATAAACATCACATGCAATCAAATAGTGACATGATATGGCCAGTATCATATTGCTCCTTTGATCTCCATCTTCGGGGCGCCATGATCATCTTCGTCACCGGCATGACACCATGATCTCCATCATCATGATCTCCATCATCGTGTCTTCATGAAGTTGTCACGCCAACGATTACTTCTACTTCTATGGCTAACGTGTTTAGCAATAAAGTAAAGTAATTTACATGGCGTTATTCAATGACACGCAGGTCATACAAAAAATAAAGACAACTCCTATGGCTCCTGCCGGTTGTCATACTCATCGACATGCAAGTCGTGATTCCTATTACAAGAACATGATCAATCTCATACATCACATATATTTCATTCATCACATCCTTTTGGCCATATCACATCACAAGGCATATGCTGCAAAAACAAGTTAGACGTCCTCTAATTGTTGTTGCATGTTTTTACGTGGCTTCTATAGGTTTCTAGCAAGAACGTTTCTTACCTACGTAAAACCACAACGTGATATGCCAACTTCTATTTACCCTTCATAAGGACCCTTTTCATCGAATCCGATTCGACTAAAGTGGGAGAGACAGACACCCGCTAGCCACCTTATGCAACTAGTGCATGTCAGTCGGTGGAACCTGTCTCACGTAAGCGTACGTGTAAGGTCGGTCCGGGCCGCTTCATCCCACGATGCCGCCGAAACAAGATAAGACTAGTAGTGGCAAGAAAATTGACAACATCTACGCCCACAACAAGTTTGTGTTCTACTCGTGCATAGAAACTACGCATAGACCTAGCTCATGATGCCACTGTTGGAGATCGTTGCAGAAATTAAAAAATTCTACGCATCACCAAGAACAATCTATGGAGTCTTCTAGCAACGAGAGGGAAAAGAGTGCATCTACATACCCTTGTAGATCGCGAGCGGAAGCGTTCAAGTGAACGGGGTTGATGGAGTCGTACTCGTCGTGATCCAAATCACCGATGACCGAGCGCCGAACGGACGGCACCTCCGCGTTCAACACACGTACGGTTGGGAAGACGTCTCCTCCTTCTTGATCCAGCAAGGGGAGGGAGAGGTTGATGGAGATCCAGCAGCACGACGGCGTGGTGGTGGAAGCAGCGGGGATCTCGGCAGGGCTTCGCCAAGCTCAGCGAGAGGGAGAGGTGTCACGGGAGGGAGAGGGAGGCGCCAGGGGCTTGGGTGCGGCTGCCCTCCCTCCCCCCTCTTTATATAGGGCCCCTGGGGGGGCGCCGGCCCTAGGAGATCCAATCTCCAAGGGGGGCGGCGGCCAAGGGGGTGGCTTGCCCCCCAAGCCAAGTGGGGCGCCCCCCACCCCTAGGGTTTCCAACCCTAGGCGCAGGGGGAGGCCCAAGGGGGGCGCACCAGCCCACCAGGGGCTGGTTCCCCTCCCACTTCAGCCCATGGGGGCCTCCGGGATAGGCGGCCCCACCCGATGGACCCCCCGGGACCCTTCCGGTGGTCCCGGTACAATACCGGTGACCCCCGACACTTTCCCGGTGGCCGAAACTGGACTTCCTATATACAATTCTTCACCTCCGGACCATTCCGGAACTCCTCGTGACGTCCGGGATCTCATCCGGGACTCCGAACGACTTTCGGATTTCCGCATACTAATATCTCTACAACCCTAGTGTCACCGAACCTTAAGTGTGTAGACCCTACGGGTTCGGGAGACATGCAGACATGACCGAGACGACTCTCCGATCAATAACCAACAGCGGGATCTGGATACCCATGTTGGCTCCCACATGTTCCACGATGATCTCATCGGATGAACCACGATGTCGAGGATTCAATCAATCCCGTATACAATTCCCTTTGTCAATCGGTACGTTACTTGCCCGAGATTCGATCGTCGGTATCCCAATACCTTGTTCAATCTCGTTACCGGCAAGTCACTTTACTCGTACCGTAATGCATGATCCCGTGACCAAACACTTGGTCACATTGAGCTCATTATGATGATGCATTACCGAGTGGGCCCAGAGATACCTCTCCGTCATACGGAGTGACAAATCCCAGTCTCGATTCGTGCCAACCCAACAGACACTTTCGGAGATACCCGTAGTGCACCTTTATAGCCACCCAGTTACGTTGTGACGTTTGGCACACCCAAAGCACTCCTATGGTATCCGGGAGTTGCACAATCTCATGGTCTAAGGAAATGATACTTGACATTTGGAAAAGCTCTAGCAAACGAACTACACGATCTTGTGCTATGCTTAGGATTGGGTCTTGTCCATCACATCATTCTCCTAATGATGCGATCCCGTTATCAATGACATCCAATGTCCATAGTCAGGAAACCATGACTATCTGTTGATCAATGAGCTAGTCAACTAGAGGCTCACTAGGGACATGTTGTGGTCTATGTATTCACACATGTATTACGATTTCCGGATAACACAATTATAGCATGAACAATAGAAAATTATCATGAACAAGGAAATATAATAATAACCATTTTATTATTGCCTCTAGGGCATATTTCCAACAGGGTCCGTCCCTGCAACGTCGACAAATCTGAGCGCTCGAGCTCTGGCTCGCGGCACGCCCCGTGCACGTCACCTCACCAGGCCCTCAGTGCCTCCATCTCCTCGCGAAGCAACCAGCGGCGAACTGGCAACCATAATGGCAAACTGTGTTTCTCCTTGTGCTGGCTTGCAGGAATCTCATGAAAACAACAGCAGGCGGCACCGCGAGCTCCCTCTTCTCCCATGCAATCCGCTTGCGCGTTAAAAGGGGGGCTCCTGAGCATCGCGACTCAGGAGCTCCTACTGGCTCTCCAGCCCTCACCCCCTGGCCTTGACCACGGCACATGACCTGGCATACCAGCGGCGACTGAGCTCACTCGAGGGCCGGGACCTGAGGACGCAGAGCATGAAGGAGAGCATGGAGAAGAGGGGGAGGCTCGCATGGACCTGACCTAGCTACGCATGAACATGGCGCATCGCGAGGAATCAACCCCGAACCGTCAAGATAAGTCTCGCGCTCAAATCGGCTAAATCGTTGGAGCCTAGGGGTCACGCTCGCCGCAGCCCTGTTGCGGCAACGTCGCCTCCCTTTCTTACCTTACCACGGCTGCTTGAGCACTAAAGGGGACCTCCTGAGCATTGCGCCTCAGGAGCTCTTACTGGACCTCGGGCCGCTCACCTCCTGGCCTTGACCACGGAACGCGACCTGGCATACCAGCGACGGCTGAAGCCTGCTTGGGGACCGGGACCTGTCAGCGTAGAGCACCAAGTCGTCGCGAGGTTGGAAAGGGGAGACCGAGCTGAAGCCAGACTTGCGCTCGCAAATTTTCATAACAAGGGTGATATCAACAAAAGATATTACAGACCCTTTACATGCCCCCACGGGGTACTTCTTGATTCCTCGCAGGGAACAAAAGCCGAGAACTTAGGGGAATCCTAACTACACGCTTCCGCGGCCGACGCCATCATCAACAGTGGGCCACGGGAGGATGGGGCCAACCCCATCCAGATCAGCGACGGTGGCGGCTGGACGCTGTAGCCTTGCTCCAGGCGCAGCGAGAGCTCGGGGGCACGTAGCTGTCGTCGCTCGTCCCCGGAGTCTCGTAGAGCTCAGGAGAACCATTGGATGCCCAAGAGTCGCTGCTGCTGGAGGAGACGCGGGCCGGGTGCGCATCGTCCTGGTGCTCCCCTCCAGGGCAGCACTCCAAGCGGCGGCCCTCTGCATCGAAGACCTTGAAGAACAGCGTGGACGCGCCGTCGTACGGAAATGGATCGTGAGGGCGCCCTCCGCGCAGCAAACCCGCGCGACCTCACCCCAGCCGCGAGTCATGAAGATCTTGCCAGAGGAGACCACTTCAACCTCCGCTCCAGTCGCCGGAGTGCCGCAGTCAGCGTGCTGCAACCAGAGCTCGAGGGGTCCCCTCGGTGGCATCACATCGGAGAAGAACCATGGGAAACGGATCCAAGTGCTTGGGGGCATCGCCGCCCACAGCACGAGCTCGCGAGAGGAGTCCGCGACATGGATTCTAGGGGCGGCGGCGCGTGTCGCCATGGCGGGGCGGCCGTGGTCGCGGTGCGGGCGGTGCCACTCGTCGCTCCTTCCTCCTGAGCCCCCGGCTTGGGCGTATAAGGGCAGCGGATACCCTGGAGGCGGCCGTTCGCACCAGGGCCTCGTCACTTCTGCCCTCACGACAATGTCGCGGCGGTGGACCGGCCTCTTCTTCGGTGGGAGCAGCACGAGCCCGTCGATGGGAGTCTTTCCTTTCTCTGCGGCAGAAAATCTTCGGATCGGCGCCGTGGGAATTTCTACTGGCTGTGGAACGAGTAGGAGAAGCAAGCGGATGGGAAGAGATGAGCGACGGGGGCTCTGCCCCCCTCCCCATTTATAGCAACAGAAGGCCAACCAGCGCCCCCCCATGATCACAGGTAATGATGGTTTTCCCTTGCATGTCGCAGGGACTTGTCAAGTCGGGCAGTTGCCGAGGAAGCATGGGGAAGCGGAGACGCCCACGTCCAATCAACCGCCACACGTCGACCAAGGCCGCAGGCTATTGGGGCCCACGGCGCTCCGCACTTAACCTTTGGCTTCGCCTCGAAGCCAAGCCCGAGCGTGCCTTGGGCCCGGGGGCTACTGTCGGCGTTCTGGGAACGGGGGTCCCCAGACTTGCCTCCCCGCGGCCCACGGTGTGGCTCTGCAAGTGGACCCGTACGGCCCATCTTCACCAACAAGCATTCAAGACCCTCGCGAGGGGCTAAGCCTCGCGAGGCGGACGACAGAAGACTTCCTCAGGAGCGGCCTCACTAGGTTGGCTCACGAGAGGCAGAGAGATCAAGGCAAGGCAAACCTCGTGAGGTTCTCGTGACGTGAGCCATGACGACCGAGACCAGGCAGGCGCCAGGCGGGCGCCAGCGCGCACAGTGTCCTTGTTACCTATTTGGTGCTAAGGAGGCAAGCGCAGGTGTGGAGTACCGAGGCCTCAAGCAAAGGTTTCCCTATCAGTGCAACGAGACCAAGACCAGCAGAACGACAAGACGGAGGTCACCATGGAGCCCAAGGCGGCGTCACCGCCAGAGCCTTTGGCAGGCAAAGACTACTTTTGTCAGGATAAGCTATACTAGCTACCCCCTTTCAAATTGGCCGTTGTTGGCTCCCTTCCCACTTAGTATTTGGGGAGAGGACCAGGGCCTCTATAAATAAGACTAGCCACCACAGTAGGAGGCAACTAAGCCTCAGGCATCTGATCTTGAGCCAATCCCTAGCCACACACTGAGCACAAGAACACCTCAACCTGAGGAAGCTGTTCTTCCCCTTGTAACTGTTCATCCTCAGCCCTAGAGGCAATCCACCACCACCACACTGGAGTAGGGTATTACACCACAACGGTGGCCCGAACCAGTATAAATCGTGTGTTCTTTGTGTTGCGAGTTCGTCGAGTTAGTCCTTGAGATCTTAGCAAAGCTAGGACGTGGATCGGTAGAGGGAGAACTTCGCGCGCACCCCAGAGTTCGAACCTTAAGGGTTTTGCCAGAACCCGAGATCCAACATTCACCGACCGAATATTCCCTTAGGAACACTAGCTTTCGGCTTCACCCAGTCTGAGGTACACATCCGGATGACCCGGCAGTAACAATCGCAGAGGTGCTCCCTTTATGCCCTAGCCGAACTAACGGGAACATAGGGCATAAGCACAGGAGCCAGGCAACCCAGCTTGGCCAAAACTTAAGTCATATCGATGCATATAATGGCGAAGAAAAGGTACATATGGGGAAAACGCGCATATGTGATGAGCTTGATGCTCGAAAAATAACAATAATAAGCTTCTGTCAAAGAAGCCCCCAGGTATAATTGACGTACATATTTGAGGATGTGTATGTCATAGGTGCATGGTTTAGCCACACGAAAAGCTTTAAGGCTAAAAAGGAAAAAGCGAAAAGAGAGGAAAAAGTAATGGAAACAATAGGAAGAAGGAGACGAACAAAGAGTTCGGCGCTAGGCATAGAATCTTCGGAGTCTGGCCGCGTTCCAGGGGTTCGGCTCTACGCGATTGTCTGACGCATCACGCAGGCGGTACGCTCCTCCGGTGAGAACTTCGTCAATGATGAAGGGACCCTCCCACTTGGGCTTGAGTTTGTCTTTTTTCTTCTCCGGCAGGTGTAGAACAAGTTCGCCGATATTATAAGTATTGGCCCGCACTTCTCTACTTTGATACCTGCGAGCCTGCTGTTGATAAAATGCGGAACGGGCTTTTGCAACGTCGCGCTCCTCCTCCAGGGCATCTAGGCTATCCTGTTGATCAAGCTCGGCCTCTCTCCCTTCATACATGCGCACTCGAGGTGAGTCATGAATAATGTCACAGGGTAACACAGTCTCTGCGCTGTACACCATGAAGCACTACGAAAAAAGACACATCCGTGACATTTTGGGCCGAACGGAAAAATTTTCTGTCATACTTATGACAATTCTATGATGATAATTGTGACAAAACCCGGTATCATAATAGATGTGGTGGGCTCCTACTTCTATGACAAAAAATCATGACAGAAAATGGGCTTTTCGTCCTGGGCGGGCCGGAGACATAGCTGCATGACATTCTTTGGGCCGTCCATGACGGAAAAAACCGTGTTAGAAGCGAGGGCGAGGAAAATATCGGGGTGTTCCCGGTTACGGTGGGTGGTCGGGGCCGAGCGATGCGCGTTTCTCTCATACACGCACGCGCGTGGGTGCGAGGCGTTGGGCTCTAACTGAACCCGAGCGATTGCACTACAGGCTACGTGTTACTGAACTCGAGCGGTCGATCGATGGCTGTTAATTGAACCCGATCGAGCGATTCCTTCGCTACTGCTGCTAACTGAAGCCGATCGATGCTGCCTCTGGATGAACAGTGAGCGTTGTTGGGGGGTTTGGATGAACAGTTCCCGATGGGGGTGGATGAACAGGACCCCGTGGTGTTGCCTCTGGATGAACAGGACCCCGATCGATCGAGCCGGTTGGGGCTGGATGAACAGGACCACCCCGTGGAGGGCTGGATGAACAGTAGACGGTGGAGGGCTGGATGAACAGTAGCCCGTGGAGGGATGGTTGAACAAGAGCCCGTGGAGAGGGCTGGTTGAACAGTAGCCGGTGGAGTAGCGCGTGGTGGAGGCTGGATGAACAGGAGCCCGTGGATGAACAGTCACAGGTGGAGGCTGGAGGAGGTCGACGGTGGATGAACAGTAGCCTGTGGAGGCTAGAGGGGGTCGACGGTGGAGATGAACAGTATCCCGTGGAGTCCAGTTTTGCGGTACGCCACACCCCTCCCGATGAACAGGACCCCCGTTTAGACCGTAGCGCTCCAACACAAGTACGTTTCCTCCATTTTGCGGTACGCCACACCCCTCCCGATCAACAGGACCCCCGTTTCGACCGTAGGAGGTCCGTTTCCTCCGTTTTGCGGTACGCCAGACCCCTCCCGATGAACAGGATCCCGTTTCGAACGTGGCCGGTCGAACACAAGGCCATTTCCTCCGTTCTGCGGTACGCCAGGCCTCGTTTCCATCGGCTGTTCCATCCAAGCCGGTTGGCTCCCACGCATTCCGTTGCCTCCCGATGAACACGACGCATTCCGTTGCCTCCCCATGAACACGACGACGACGCAGTTTCTCGGTTCCGACCCAGCCATGTACACGAGCCCTGGCCGTATGTACGCGCGAGTAGGCGTTCGAGACCCTGCCCGTATGTACGTACGTGACCGTATTTACTTTCTTGCACCCTGGCCGCTGTACGTAAGTGTACATGCTATGTGTGCGCCTCTACTACGACACATGCGCGCCTCTACATCGACCAGTATGTACGTACATGTTCACGACCAGAATGACAACGCTATGTACGCTTCGACCAGGTGGGTACCGACTGTCAGGCACTTCCTTGCGTGTGAAGATGTAGCTGGTGGGTCCCAGCAGTCAGGGGGCGAATGGTTTTTTTTGCCCGGACGCACTTCCTTGCGTGCGAAGATGTCGCTGGTAGGTCCCAGCAATCAGCGGGGAAACATTTTTTCGCAAAATACGGTTGCCCGTCTGGTGGGTCCCTCCTGTCAGGTGGAGGAATCATTATTTCCGCGTAATAAGGAGGCACTTCCTTGCTGCGGCTGTGGACTCAGCTGTCAGCCTCTCCACGTACAGTCGACGTCTGATGGAAGCCGCTCCTTGACCACGTTGACCATGCCGCGCCGAGAGCACCAGGGCGGTGGACGACGGCGAGGCCTAGGAAGGGGACGACGCGGAGCCTGGGAAGATGCGGCAGTGGATGCCCACGTGTAGAGGAGTATGAGGGCTCACTGGTTCGCTGCGGTGTGAGGCTGCCGTCGCCGCAGAATAATAGGGGGTGTGGGTGAGTAGAGGGATGGCCTGGCCTGCGGTGGGAGTAGTAGGGGGCGGTGAGGCTTCCGCGGCATCGCAGCCGGCCACGGGAGGCGGGAGCACGAGGCATGACCGCCGCTGCTTTGGGCGGCTGGAGCAAGAAGACCAGAGGTTGAAGAAGCACTACGGCCGTTGGATGGACATCGTACGGTCACTGGAGCTAGAATCGTTCATATTGACTAAGTTGACAAAGCCCTCCGTCCCCGTCAACTTAGTAGGCCCACAAGTCAGCCTCCCACTATTGTGGGTCCCAGCTAGCAGGGGGTATTCATTTTTTTGTGCGTAATAAGGAGGCACTTCCTTGCGTGCGAAGATATAGCTGGTGGGTCCGACCTGTGAGCGGTGGGAACGTTTTTCACGAAATACAGAGGCCCTTCCGGTGGGTCCCAGCTGTCAGGTGGAGGAATCATTTTTTTGCGCGTAATAAGTAGGCATTTCCTTGTGTGCGGCCGTGGACCCAGCTGCCAGCCTCTCCACGCACAATCTACTTCCGATGGTGTCGTTCTTGACCACGTTGACCACTCCGCGCCGAGCGCATCCAAGGTGGTGGACGACGGCAAGGCCCCGGACAGCAACGAGCCGGAGATGGGAAGACGCGGGAGTAGAGTCACAGATGGAGAGGTGTACGAGGGTTAACTGGTTCTGGTGCGGTGTGGTTCGGCAGTCGGTGGAGAAGAACAGGAGGTGTGGAGGGGTGGAGGGATGGTCTGGCCAACGGTGGAGTAGCGCTTCACCGCGAAGCGTGCTAAGCAAAGCTGCTAGCAGCAGGAGGCGGGAGCAGGTGGTCCCGGCGGCGCTGGAGGAAGAAGACGAGAGATTGAAGATGGATGCCGGTCGTTGTATGTAAATCCAACGGCTAACGATGTTAGAATCATTTGTTGACTAAGTTGACAACGACTTGCATTGGCTTCGACCTATTGGCCCACATTTCAGCCTCCAAAAATGTGGCATGTATTCAACCAATTTTTTCAGAATTTACAGTCTTTTTTTTGCGGGGTAGAATTTACAATCCATTTGATCTCTTTTTTTTGAATTACAGTCCATTAGCTGGGCTGGGTGAACAAATAATGTAGCGTCCATGCGGCCCATTTATGTTTTTCCTAAAAAATTACAGGCCATTTGCACTTTCTCAAAATACACGATTTTGTTGGGCTTATTCTAATTATAATGTTGGGGTGGGCGCAGCAATGTTATCAAAAAATAAACAGGGGCTAAGCATTTTGTTATATATATATATATATTTAAATAATAAGTGATTTATTATTACATTGGTCCTTAAATCTTACCAAGCTTTTGTACACAATCACCAGGATTTTCGTTGCCAAAAAAAATCCAGGATTTTATTGTTAAGAAATTATTTTTATAAGTTAATAAGATGTGGGATATTGTTTTCTTACGTATGTAAGTATCTGTTAAATATATAATGACAATAACAATAATATATAATAACATATAAAATAATTTAAATATATATAATATAGTTAGAAGGGAAACATAAGTTGGACCAGGCGTTCCTATTCTTATATAGAAAAATAGAACAAACATCTGCGTTTTCTTCAAAAAAAATACATAAATTGGGCAACCGATGTTTCAGGAAAAATAAAACCTCGGATGGGAGGTCCATAGGCCGGTCGATACATGACGGCTCTCAAGAAAATACAAACAGGCCTATGGACCTCCCATCCGAGGTCGTGGGCTGCGCATGTTAAAAAAGAAAGCCTAGATGGGGCAGCCCAAAACCCACCTGATACTTGCTGCCCCAGTGATAATAAATGATACCTGCCAGCTCCCCGGCTTCGTTGTGAATTTATCTCCTATAGTAACTACGTTGAAGCACCTAAAAAATGTAACTATGTTGACAAATCCGTGGGCCCCAACGTTAGTATAGCATTAGGAGAAAGTATTTTTCGATGAGGCACTTGCTTGCGTACGGCCATAGACCTGGTGGGTCCCGACTGTCCGCCTCTCCACGTACAGTCCTCTCCAGATTCCTCTCGTTTGTTCAGCATGTTCACAACGGCAGACAGCGGCGTCGCGGCGAGCGCACAAAGGCGCAGGAGGAGATCCGACCACCTGAGGAAGTGCCTTATTAGTAATGGAACAACTGAACTAGCCTAGTGGCCGAGTGACACTACCCGACAGCTGTTCCACCTCGGTTCGATTCCACCTGTGCAGAGAAAATATCTCCAAATTTTTTGCCTCTGCCTTTATTGACATGTGGGTCCCAATTGTCATCTACGCACACCACATCCAATATTTTCCAAAACTTCGTCCCTCGTTTTCTCTGTTTTTCGCACACTCGACATTGTGTGAGCATCTTGAAAATAGCATATCTTTTTGACTATGCATCATATGAAGATGTGCTATGCATTAATGTTGATCAGCATGATGTTAACTGGCTGGTAGTTCCAGTTTCGACCATGAATAAAACTTCCAGCATGATGTTAACACTGTTTGAAAAGGCCGTGTTAATATAAATGCTCTGCCTCTGAAAGTTGCAGTTTCTTATCTGAAACTGAACTTGGAGTTTCTTATCTGAAACTGAAACTTGCAGTTTCTTCTCTGAGAATCACATTGTCTGCACTTTTATACTCCTATGAAACTACATTTTTAAGTGCTAAAAATAGATCTCTAGAATTCATAAAATACTTCATATGCTCAATACTACAAATCTGAAATTCAAAAGACATTCATATCTGAAAGTACTCTCAAAATACACAACACAAAACACAATTCACAACCTGCAAATACTAACAACCCTAAGCTCCTCCTGACAATTCACAACCTGCCCGACTATTGGTCTGGGGGGGGGGAATCCCTCCTATTCCTCGGCAACAGACAGCCGCCCCGTGAGACGATGTGAACGGTGAGGGAGAGGATGGCGGGGAAGCGTCGTCGGGCCAACTGTTTTTCTCCTCTTGCAGTTGGGTTCGGTCGACGAAGACTCCACCGGCCTGCTCTGGCATGACACCCTCACAAACGGCACCCTGTAGATGCCCGATCCTTCAATCTCTGGTGGATGCTCCATCTGGGATCGATACTCCCACCACCGCTCCCTCACGATCGGATTTGGTGAATCTGTTTGCTCCATGGCCCAGAGGAGCAGCTCTATGTACTCCCGCGCGACTCCCTTCGGGAGTATCGCCGCCTTTTCGCTCTGTTGCAGATATTTGGCCATGGATGTCGCTGTCGCCGCTAGTTGGTCCTTGTTGTCAAACCAAGACTGTATCTCCAACATCCTAGCTAGCTTCACAGGGTCGCCGTCTGCGATCCTCACGTATCGGTTGTACTCCTCCATCGATCTACTTCTCCACAGCACCTTCACTCGCCGGCGGTGGTTTTTGAATGGAAGAGGAGAGGAGCAGCGCTGGTATTGGTTTAGAATGGGAGAGGAGCGACGCTGGTTTTGGATTGGAACAGGAGAGGAGGGGCGGTGGTTTCGAAATGGAAGAGGAGAGGAGCGGCGCTGGATTTAGATTGGAACAGGAGAGGAGCGGCGGTGGTTTAAGAGGAGAAGAGCGGCGCTGGTCTTGGAAGTATTTTTTTGTTTTGCGTATTTTGGGTCAAAGTTTGACCATGTACTGTATTTGACAAGCAAAATGTGAATGCATGTCACCAAAAATTGTATCGTTTGGTTCGTAAGTGAATGTACTTTCAAATTATATTATTTTTGCAACGTATAACATATATTTTATTTGCGAAAATCATGGTCAATTATGACCCAGAATAAAAGGGAGACTAGTTAACGTGGGGTCGCTTTCTTAATTGAAGGGTAAATTGATTTTGATTTTGATCTAGTCACAGCGCACCGGCCCTCTCGTCCAATCCTAAATCGCTGCCGCACGCTCCTCTCCCTCTTCTCCATTGCAAAACCACCTCCTCTCCTCTCCATCATCTCCATTCCAAAACCACCGTCTCGCCTCTCCCTCTTCTCCATTGCAAAACCACCTCCTCTCTCCTCGGACGAGGATCCCCTGACATAGCCCATCCCGCCATTGAGACACTGGCACATGGGTCCCACCAAGCGCGGGGCCCACCTGTCAGCGACCGAAAGGCAGGGGAACCTCTCCTCTCCATCATCTCCATTCCAAAACCACCGTCTCGCCTCTCCCTCTTCTCCATTTCAAAACCACCCCTCTCCTCTCCATCATCTCCATTCCAAAACCACTGTCTCGCCGCTCCCTCTTCTCTATTGCAAGACCACCATCTCTCCTCCCATCTTCCAAAGCTAGCACCGGACCACTCAGAAGGACATCTATGGAGGGGACGCAGTAGCGAATCAGGCAGATCGCCGGCGGAGACCAGGCAAAGTTAGCCAGGTTGAAGGAGATCCTTACTTGGTTTGACATTGAGTGGGAGATTTCGAGGACGGTGAGGGCCATGTGGCAATGTATGCGAAAGAGCGAGATGACGGTGATGAGGGCGGCGATGTACTCCTCGGCGGCAGTCACGCCGCAGTCCTTCGAGTTCATCGAGTATTGCTACGTCTTGAGCTTGCGTTGGTTTTGAAGAGGACAGGGTGATGCAGCACAGTAGCGTAAGTATTTCCCTCAGTTTTTGAGAACCAAGGTATCAATCCAGTAGGAGGCTCCTCAAAAGTCCCACGCACCTACACAAACAAACAAGAACTCGCAACCAACGCAATAAAGGAATTGTCAATCCCTTCACGGCCACTTGCGAAAGTGAGATCTAATAGAGATAATATGATAAGATAATATTTTTGGTATTTTTGTGATATAGATTGGAAAAGTAAAAGATGCAAATAAAAGTAGATTGAAAGCTTATATGATAAAAGGTAGACCCGGGGGCCATAGGTTTCACTAGTGGCTTCTCTCAAGATAGCATAAGTATTACGGTGGGTGAACAAATTACTGTCGAGCAATTGATAGAAAAGCGAATAATTATGAGATTATCTAGGCATGATCATGCATATAGGCATCACGTGCGTGACAAGTAGACCGACTCCTGCCTGCATCTACTACTATTACTCCACACATCGACCGCTATCCAGCATGCATCTAGAGTATTAAGTTCATAAAGAACAGAGTAACGCATTAAGAAAGATGACATTATGTAGAGGGATAAACTCATGCAATATGATATAAACCCCATCTTTTTATCCTCGATGGCAACAATACAATACGTGCCTTGCTTCCCCTGTTGTCACTGGGAAAGGACACCGCAAGATTGAACCCAAAGCTAAGCACTTCTCCCGTTGCAAGAATGATCAATCTAGTAGGCCAAACCAAACTGATAATTCAAAGAGACTTGCAAAGATAACTTAATCACACATAAAAGAATTCAGAGGAGATTCAAATATTTCTCATAGATAAACTTGATCATAAACCCACAATTCATCGGATCTCGACAAACACACCGCAAAAAGAGTTACATCGAATAGATCTCCAAGAAGATCGAGGAGAACTTTGTATTGAGATTCAAAGAGAGAGAAGAAGCCATCTAGCTAATAACTATGGACCCGAAGGTCTGTGGTAAACTACTCACAACTCATCAGAAGGGCTATGGTGTTGATGTAGAAGCCCTCCGTGATCGATTCCCCCTTCGGCGGAGTGCCGATGAAGGCTCCAAGATGGGATCTCGCGGATACAGAAGGTTACGGCGGTGGAAATAGTTTTTCATGGTCGCTTCTGATGTTTTCGGGGTGCATGGGTATATATAGGAGGAAGAAGTACGTCGGTGGACGCTCGAGGGGCCTATGAGACAGGGGACGCGCCTAGTAGGGGGGCGCCCTCCACCCTCGTGGCCGCCTTGTTTGTTTCTTGACTTCCACTCCAAGTACTCTGGATCACGTTTGTTCAAAAAAGATCGCTCCCGAAGGTTTCATTCCGTTTGGACTCCGTTTGATATTCCTTTTCTTCGAAACACTGAAATAGGCAAAAAACAGCAATTCGGGCTGGGCCTCCGGTTAGTAGGTTAGTCCCAAAAATGATATAAAAGTGTACAGTAAAGCCCGTAAACATCCAAAACAGGTAATATAATAGCATGGAACAATCAAAAATTATAGATACGTTGGAGACGTATCAAGCATCCCCAAGCTTAATTCCTGCTCGTCCTCGAGTAGGTAAATGATAAAAACAGAATTTTTGATGTGGAATACTACCTAGCATAATTCTCAATGTAATTTTTTTTATTGTGGCATGATTGTTCAGATCCAAATGATTCAAGATAAAAGTCCATAAAACATAAAAATAGTAATTCTTCAAGCATACTAACAAGTAATCATGTCTTATCAAAATAGCATAGCCAAAGAAAGCTTATCCCTACAAAATCATATAGTTAGGCCATGCTTCATTTCTATTACACAAAATACTCCCATCATGCACAACCCCGATGACAAGCCGAGCAATTAGTTCATACTTTTTAACGCGCTTCAGCTTTTTTCACTCTTACGCAATACATGAGCGCAAGCCATGGACATAGCACTATATGTGGTATATGGTGGTGGTTGTGAGGACAAAAAAAAAGGAGAAGACTAGGCGGTTCAACGGGCTATGGAGATGCCCATTAATAGATATCAATGTGAGTGAGTAGGGATTGCCATGAAAAGGATGCACTAGAGCTATAAATATATGAAAGCTCAACAAAAGAAACTAAGTGGGTGTGCATCCAACTTGCTTGCTCACGAAGACCTAGGGCATTTTGAGGAAGCCCATCATTGGAATATACAAGCCAAGTTCTATAATGAAAAATTCCCACTAGTATATGAAAGTGACAACATAGGAGACTCTCTATCATGAAGATCATGGTGCTACTTTGAAGCACAAGTGTGGAAAAGAGATAGTAACATTGTCCCTTCTCTCTTTTCTCTCATTTTTTTCCTTTTTTTTCTTTTTCTCTTTTTTTTGTGGGCTTCTTTGGCCTCTTTTTTTTAAGTCCGAAGTCTCATCCCGACTTGTGGGGGAATCATAGTCTTCATCATCCTTTCCTCACTTGGGACAATGCCCTAATAATGAAGATCATCACACTTTTATTGATTTACAACTCAAGAATTACAACAATACTTAGAACAAAATATGATTCTACGTGAATGCCTCCGGCGGTGTACCGGGATATGCAATGAATCAAGAGTGACATGTATGAAAAATTATGAAGGTGGCCTTGCCACAAATACGATGTCAACTACATGATCATGCAAAGAGCAATATGACAATGATGGAGCATGTCATGATAAATGGAACGGTGGAGAGTTGCATGGCAATATATCTCGGAATGGCTATGGAAATGCCATAATAGGTAGGTATGGTGGCTGTTTTGAGGAAGGTAAATGTTGGGTGCATGATACCGGCGAAGGTTGCGCGGCATAATAGAGGCTAGCCAAGTGGAAGGGTGAATGTGCATATATCCATGGACTCACATTAGTCATAAAGAACTCATATACTTATTGCAAAAGCTTAGTAGCCCTCGAAGCAAAGTACTACTACGCATGCCCCTAGAGGGATAGATTGGTAGGAAAATACCATCGCTCGTCCCCGACCGCCACTCATAAGGAAGACAATTAAAAGAGCACTCCATGCAACAAATTTGTCACACAACTTTTACCATACGTGCATGCTACGGGACTTGCCAACTTCAACACAAGTATTTTTCAATTTCATAATAGCCCAACTAGCATGACTCTAACATTACCACCTTTATATCTCAAAACAATTATCAAGCATCAAATTGATCATAGTGTTTAATGCACTTTCTATGATAGTTTTTATTATACCAAACTCGGATGTTCATCATTCTAGGACCAATTTTATAACCATAGAAAATACCATGCTGTTCTAAAAGACTCTCAAAATAATATAAGTGAAGCATGAGAGATCAAGAATTTCTTCAAAATAAAGCCACCGCCGTGCTCTAGAAAATATAAGTGAAGCACATAGAGCAAAACTATCTAGCTCAAAAGATATAAGTGAAGCACAAAGAGTATTCTAATAAATTCCTATCATGTGGGTTTCTTCAAAAAGGTGTGTTCAGCAAGGATGATTGTGGTAAAATAAAAAGCAAAGACTAATATCATACAAGACGCTCCAAGCAAAACACATATCATGTGGCGAATAAAAATATAGCTCCAAGTAAAGTTACCGATAGACGAAGACGAAAGAGGGGATGCCTTCCGGGGCATCCCCAAGCTTAGGATTTTGGTTATCCTTGAATATCTTGGGGTGCCATGGGCATAACCAAGCTTAGGCTCTTGCCACTCCTTGTTCCATAATCCATAAAATCTTTACCCAAAACTTGAAAACTTCACAACACAAAACTTAACAGAAATCTCGTAAGCTCCGTTAGCGAAAGAAAACAAGACACCACTTCAAGGTACTGTAATGAACTCATTATTTATTTATATTGGTGTTAAACCTACTGTATTCCAACTTCTCTATGGTTTATAAACTATTTTACTAGCCATAGATTCATCAAAATAAGCAAACAACACACGAAAAACAGAATCTGTCAAAAACAGAACAGTCTGTAGTAATCTGTAACTAACGCAAACTTCTGGAACTCAGAAAAATCTACCAAAATAGGAAGTCCTAGATAATTTGTTTATTGATCTACTGCAATTGGAATCAGTATTTTATCACGTTCTGGTGATTTTAAACAATTGTTTTCGTGAACAGAAAGTTTCTGGAATTTTCAGCAAGATCAAATAACTATCGTCCAAGAAGATCCTATAGGTTTAACTTGGCACAAACACTAATTAAAACATAAAAACACATCTAAACATAAGGTAGATGAAATATTTATTTAATAACAGCAAGTAAAAATATTGGGTTGTCTCCCAACAAGCACTTTTCTTTAAAGCCTTTTAGCTAGGCATAGATAATTTTAATGATGCTCACATGAAAGACAAGAATTGAAGCGCGAAGAGAGCATCATAAAACAGGTGACAAACACATCTAAGTCTAACATACTTCCTATGCATAGGCATCTTATAGGCAAACAAACTATCAAGGCAAGCAAAATCTAGCATATGCAAGGAGGCGGAAAGAAACAATAGCAATCTCAACATAACGAGAGGTAATTTATTATTATGAAAATTTCTACAACCATATTTCCCTCTCTCATAATAATTACATGTGGGATCATAAGAAAATTCAAAAAAATAGCTATCACATAAAATATTTTCAACACAATCCACATGCATGCAAAGTTGACACTCTTCCAAAATAGTGGGACTAACATTAACTAAAGTCATGACCTCTCCAAACCCACTATTATCAAAAATAGCATCAAGATCTAAAAACTCCGAATCATTGGGACGCCTTTTAACTAAAGTTGACTCATATCCAGTCCCATCATTATCAAAATTCATATTGCAAAACGAAGATTTAATAGGGGACACATCAATAACTTTTAGATCCTCATCATTATTTTCATGGGAACTAGAAGAACACGTTTTTACAAAGCAATCTTTCTTAGCACGCAATCTAGCGGTTCTTTCTTTGCACTCATAAATGGAAATTCTCATAGCTTTGAGAGACTCATTGATATCATGCTTAGGAGGAGTAGATCTAAGTTTCAAATAATCAACATCAAGCGAAAGTCTATCAACGTTCCTAGCCAAATCGTCAACTTTAAGCAATTTTTCTTCAAGCAAGGCATTAAAATTCTTTTGAGAGATCATAAATTCTTTCACACTATTCTCAAAATCAGAGGGCATCTTTTTAAAATTACCATAAGAATTATTGTAGGAATTTCCATAATTATTGGAGGAATTACTAGGGAACGGTCTAGGATTAAAGTTTCCTCTATAAGCATTGTTACCAAAATTATTCCTACCAACAAAATTCACATCCATAGATTCATTATTATTCTCAATGAAAGTAGACAAAGGCATATCATTGGGATCAATAGTAGAATTCTTAGTAGCAAACAATTTCATAAGTTCATCCATCTTTCCACTCAAAACATTAATTTCTTCTATAGCATGCACTTTTTTACTAGTAGATCTTTCGGTGTGCCATTGAGAATAATTAGCCATAATGTTATCAAGGAGTTTAGTAGCTTCCCCTAAGGTGATTTCCATAAAAGTGCCTCCCGCGGCCGAATCTAAAAGATTTCTAGAAGCAAAATTCAATCCAGCATAAAAAATTTGTATGATCATCAATAAATTGAAACCATGAGTAGGGCAATTGTGACTCATCAATTTCCTTCTTTCCCAAGATTGGGCAACATGCTCATGATCAAGTTGTTTAAAATTCATAATATCGTTCATAAGAGAGATGATCTTAGCGGGAGGAAAATACTTAGAGATAAAAGCATCTTTGCACTTATTCCATGAGTCAATACTATTCTTAGGCAAAGACGAAAACCAAACTTTAGCACGATCTCTAAGTAAAAATGGAAATAACTTCAATTTAACAATATCATTATCCATATCTTTCTTCTTTTGCATCTCACACAAATCAACAAAGTTGTTTAGATGGGTAGCGGCATCTTCACTAGGAAGGCCAGAAAATTGATCTTTCAGAACAAGATTCAGCAAAGCAGCATTGATTTCACAAGATTCCGCATCATTAAGAGGAGCAATCGGGGTACTAAGGAAATCATTATTATTGGTATTGGAAAAATCACACAATTTGGTATTATCTTGCGCCATTGTGACAAGCAATCCAACACA
Organism: Triticum aestivum; assembly: GCF_018294505.1. NCBI lineage: Eukaryota > Viridiplantae > Streptophyta > Magnoliopsida > Poales > Poaceae > Triticum > Triticum aestivum. Next base: position 177,086,694 of record NC_057811.1, read on the forward strand.
CGAGCAAACAAAAAGGCAAGCGAAAAAGAGAGGAGATAGGGAAAGAGAGGGCGAATAAAACGGCAAGGGTGAAGTGGGGGAGAGGAAAACGAGAGGCAAATGGCAAATAATGTAATGCGAGGGAGGTGAGTTTGTGATGGGTACTTGGTATGTCTTGACTTGAGCAAAGACCTCCCCGGCAACGGCGCCAGAAATCGCACGTTGGCGGGAGGTCGAATCTTGACTTGACTTGGTGGAAGCCTCCCCAGCAACGGCGCCAGAAATCCTTCTTGCTACGTCTTGAGCTTGCGTTGGTTTTCCTTGAAGAGGAAAGGGTGATGCAGCATAGTAGCGTAAGTATTTCCCTCAGTTTTTGAGAACCAAGGTATCAATCCAGTAGGAGGCTCCTCAAAAGTCCCACGCACCTACACAAACAAACAAGAACTCGCAACCAACGCAATAAAGGGGTTGTCAATCCCTTCACAACCACTTGCGAAAGTGAGATCTGGTAGAGATAATATGATAAGATAATATTTTTGGTATTTTTTTGATATAGATTGGAAAAGTAAAAGATGCAAATAAAAGTAGATTGAAAGCTTATATGATAAAAGCTAGACCCGGGGGCCATAGGTTTCACTAGTGGCTTCTCTCAAGATAGCATAAGTATTACGGTGGGTGAACAAATTACTGTCGAGCAATTGATAGAAAAGCGAATAATTATGAGATTATCTAGGCATGATCATGTATATAGGCATCACGTCTGTGACAAGTAGACCGACTCCTACCTGCATCTACTACTATTACTCCACACATCGACCGCTATCCAGCATGCATCTAGAGTATTAAGTTCATAAAGAACAGAGTAACGCATTAAGAAAGATGACATGATGTAGAGGGATAAACTCATGCAATATGATATAAACCCCATCTTTTATCCTCGATGGCAACAATACAATACGTGCCTTGCTGCCCCTGCTGTCACTGGGAAAGGACATCGCAAGATTGAACCCAAAGCTAAGCACTTCTCCCATTGCAAGAAAGATCAATCTAGTAGGCCAAACCAAACTGATAATTCGAAGAGACTTGCAAAGATAACTTAATCACACATAAAAGAATTCAGAGGAGATTCAAATATTTCTCATAGATAAACTTGATCATAAACCCACAATTCATCGGATCTCGACAAACACACTGCAAAAAGAGTTACATCGAATAGATCTCCAAGAAGATCGAGGAGAACTTTGTATTGAGATTCAAAGAGAGAGAAGAAGCCATATAGCTAATAACTATGGACCCGAAGGTCTGTGGTAAACTACTCACAACTCATCGGAAGGGCTATGGTGTTGATGTAGAAGCCCTCCGTGACCGATTCCCCCTGCGACGGAGCGCCGGCGAAGGCTCCAAGATGGGATCTCGCGGATACAGAAGGTTACGGCGGTGGAAATAGTTTTTCATGGTCGCTTCTGATGTTTTCAGGGTACATGGGTATATGTAGGAGGAATAAGTAGGTCGGTGGACGCTCGAGGGGCCCACGAGACAGGGGGCGCGCCCAGTAGGGGGGCGCGCCCTCCACCCTCATGGCCGCCTTGTTTGTTTCGTGACTTCCACTCCAAGTCCTCTGGATCACATTTGTTCCAAAAAGATCGCTCCTGAAGGTTTCATTCCGTTTGGACTCCATTTGATATTCCTTTTCTTCGAAACACTGAAATAGGCAAAAAAAAAAAGCAATTCGGGCTGGGCCTCCGGTTAGTAGGTTAGTCCCAAAAATGATATAAAAGTGTAAAGTAAAGCCCGTAAACATCCAAAACAGGTAATATAATAGCATGGAACAATCAAAAATTATAGATACATTGGAGGTGTATCAAGTATCTCCTCTGGGCGATGGAGCAGACAGATTCGCCCGAGGCGAAAGTCAGGCGGAGGTGGTGGGCGTACAGGTCGAAGGTCGAGCACCCAGAGGATAACGAATCGATCGAGTACGGTGTGCCGTTCGTGAGGGTGCAGAGCTAGCCGGAGCCATAGGAGTATTCGTTCTCCCACCACAAGAGGAGGCCGGATGGCGCGACGTCGCTTCCCCGCCGTTCTCCACAGTTCCCTCGACGCTCGCCTCGTTTCAACGGCATCGGTAGGGTTTAAGGTAAGCTTCGCACTAACCAAATCTTCCATCTGCTCACGCTTACAATCAGTGTGACAACTAATAAAAATCATGCTTACAATCATTCTCCGAGTACTACGCCAATCACCCTAAAATAGCTCTGGACCTTTGGGTCAAAGTTGTGACAATGTGTACAAATAAAGAAAAATAGATTGGTGCTTCTTTCAGAAAAGAGTACACCCCTAGAAAACTGCCAATATAAGCTACTAGTATTTTTTAAGTCTAAGCTACTAGTATTTGGTTAGAGGATTTGCTTCCGAGAAAGATCCGTCCACAGTGAGCGCCACACATCCCACTGATGGTGGTGGATGCCAATGCGTAGATGGAGCAGGGTTGGTGTCGGTAATTTTTACTTGGCACCTCGCACTCTGCATATATGCCGGTTCCATCCGTACATTTGTGCAGTTCCACCAAAATGCAGCTGAATAACCCTGTTTGCACAGATAATGAAAAGGCGTGATTACATTATAGTGGCACTAGTTGATGAAACATACACTAATAAACAGAAGAAAATATTACATAATACTGGAAATCGACCCAAGTCTCCCCGATACACCTTCTGCCAGTGATGAACATCAGTGTACAGCGGTAGTACAAGGAGGGGCCTTGAGACATTCAAATCTCTATTTTTGTGCAGATCAACTAAAATTAAGCACCCCAGTTTGCAGAAACGCTTAAACATTAACAATGGGACTAGTTGATGAAACATACATTAACAAAGAGAAGCACTTTCTTTATCTACATTGGAAATGAAATGATAGAGAGGACACTCGCTCTATTTTAACTGTATTATTACTTCATTTTATCAGTGACACTAGGGTCGAGCAGGTGGCAAACGAGGTGTACCGTGCGTCGCAAGGATGAAGGCCGGGGGTGCTTAGACTGGGATGCTGAAGCTGGCTCTTTCAGTCCCTATCTTCCCCCTGATGTTTCTGTGGTAGCATTTGGGTTGTAATCCAAACTTGGTCGAGCTGGTGCTGCGTCCCCCTACCTGCCTAGCTTATGTGGCGAACTTGTCTCCTGCTAGTACTCAGTCCGTTCTAGTAGTAGTTGCATAACTGCCCGTTTACACTGAGATGTTGTCGGATAATGGTTCTCTATGGTTGGGTTTCTTTAATGAAATCGGAGGGAACCCCCTCTTTCGATATATAAAAAAACAGTGGCACTAGCGGTGCCAAAACATTGCCTCAAATTAATAGTGCCACTAGATTAAGGTGCAAAATAATAACATTACTGCTTTATCATGGCAGTGCCAAAACAGTAGCACAAGAGCAGGATCAACATGCAGGATCTTTGGCAAACGGTCAGACCAAAAAGGAACATACCTCGTGATGGGAACCATATCTGCAGTCAACGCCATCGTAGAAGGGATGACACCAGTCACCAACATGGATGATTCAATTCATGGGACCTTTTGGTGCAGTTCACCTAAAATGAAGCAATGTCCCATGAGCTAGCAGCTTCTTCTTCTTCTTTTTTAAGAAAAGGGCTCCAGCCCCGGTTCCATTTCCATCAGAAAACGAAACCCACAGAGCTTCTTCTTCATTAGTTGCAATAAAATTGAGCAACATCAAGGTTGGTCGTGAAGCTCCTGGAGAGTAGGCGGACCAGGACAGTTGCATCTCTAACGAAAAGAAGCAACTTATCTTAATGGGAAATTTAGCAGGACATGAAAAAAAGTGCCATTGATTCATATTACTGGAGGCATTACATTGAAAACAACATTGGTTTAACGTGTCCTTACTTTTAACAGTGCGACTGCTACATTTTACCAGTGGCATTACATAAGAGCGGCTCGGGGCAACAAACATCAGAAGAGGATATCTGGGTTGGTCCCATTTTTGTTCGGTATATAGCCACCTTATACTGTGTGAGGCTAGCAAATCTAGTGCTGGACTTACTCTGTTGACTTGTCCCCCAGTCCCCACTTTCTTTCCTTTTTCAACCAATAGATCGGGTTTATATTGAGTTTGTACTGCGTTCCCTTTATTTCCCTATTAGACCTAGAGACCAGTTGGATAGCCAGTCTCTGCTACTTTTCGCCCCCATTATTTCCTCTTTCGACCAAGTCCTAGATTCAGGTAACAAATCTTCCCCCACCCCCACCCCCTTTCTTCCTTGTTTGAACCAAGTACTACTAGATTCGAGTGCATGAACTAGTTTTACCTCTTAACAGTAAAAATTAGGTGGTTTTCGAACAGCCGATCGATCCTATCTACACGAGGGGGCCTGAGAAATAGTAAAAGATACAAATGCAGCGACGTCAGGAGCTCGGGAAGTAGAGCAAGGCCGGTTTCGAAGGAAGTTATACCTGAGGGTCGCCGGGATGTCGCTAGGTGGGCGGCGGGAGGCCGGATCTGCCCACACTACGGCAGCGAGGAAGAAGGGGTGGGAGGCCCTCCCTCGCCAGCGATGCTTGGGAGAGAACGGCAAGGCACGCTGATCGGGACGCGCCGGCAGTGGGTAAGAGCCGTCGCCGAGGACGACCGCGTGAACGTTGCACCTTCTCACCTTCCCCGGCGGAGAGGATCCGGCTGGATCTGTGACCAGCGGTGAGTAGAGAGAGAGTGTGTGGCCACCGCTGTCGTGTTTAGATCTGGAGAGGACGAGACAGTGTGAAGAGAGCAACACTAGCAAGCAAGCGCGGAGGCTCCTGCCTATATAGTGGAGTACTAGTTTTCTTTTGTCTACCGGCCGGAGCCGGCTTGACCTCGGCAATGACTGTCGAGAAGTCTTCATGCACGTGCCCCGGAGGCGCAGTTGTCGTCATTTTGATCTGAAGCACCGGATTATAACATATAACACGAAAAAATGCCACATGACAAGAAATCATAACCTCACTGCCCAAAGGAGACAAGATGAATCCCGACGGACAAACTAGACGAGGATCAAAGCTCAAATTAAAGATAAACTCGTAGAAAAGGGGTCCGTCGATAGATGTCCTAATTAACATAGCCGGCTTGACCTAGATGGCAGCCGAGTAGTCTTCGTGCATGTGCCCCCAATGACTAGCCCAACTCAGTTGTCGCTGTTTAACCCTCGCAGTGATCCGAAGCACATGACACCTAATTTTGCGAGATGACAAGAAACCTTTTTTTAGATTTCTCACCAGAACTACAGCCCTGTACAACACAGCCTGCACGATATGTAGACGATAGCCAATCCAGGCGTGTCTGCTGGAGTCTGGTCACATGCATGGACGAACTGATCTTCCGTGTCTTGCAGGGATCGTCCAGGTACCAACGTATGTACTTCTATTAACTCACCCGACTTGCGGGGCCGGGGAGTGTGCCTATGGTCGGTTCTCAATTGCGGTCCCACATGTGTGTGCAAACGCAATATGACGCGCGTTCCATTCGGAGAGCGGCGTGCCAGACCGACCGACCGTCTGGGGTGCGACGCGAACGCGACGGGCGTGCTGTATACTCCGTACATGTGTACCGCCGTTTTCTTGAGGCTTTGCTCCATGGCGCAATCCATGGATACAAAATTAGTATACTGTACTATTTAAAAGTCGAGGGCGGGGCTTTTCCCGCGCGGTAGGCGGGGCAGTTCCGCCTAGTCGGTTCGACAGAGACGCGAGAAGATGAGGGAGTAGGCTGCTGCAAACGTAGGGCTGTGTGATTTGACAGTGAGTTACTGCTGGACAGGTGGGGCCCGGTGATTTGACTTGCCATTATCATTTTAACTGCGGCGCTACGACCGGCTTGAGTCTCCCGATTCCTGACCACCTCCATACAGGTGCCTCTCCCGATGCTCCACCATGTAGAGGCTGGCTCTTGCTTGAGAGCCCACTCCTCCACTTTTTCCTTGCCTCTTTCCCCCACATATGCAAAAATGCCATGTAAAGCGGGCTTATAGCCCACTATTGTACTTGATCCTACAGGTGCTAAGCCTGCCACATAGGCATAAAGTCTGATGTGGCAAGTTAATTAAGAAGAGAGAGACTAGTTTGGTGACCCCAGGAAGAAACGGTGATAAGCGCGTGTACCTAGATGAAGCAAACTTAGCAACAAAAAACTAAGCACCTATGCATTGGGGACTTGAGTTGCTAAGCCATTTAATGCCCATAGCACCTCATCTAAGCACCATTTCATTGGAAGAGGTCACTCCTTGGCAAATGCAATAAATACTACGAAGAAAGAGATAGAGAGAAGTAAACAAAAAATACTCTTATAGCCAACCTTATAGCTAACCTTGTTGTATGAGTGACTAAGTGATGACTATGTATGACATGCCAACATCAGATAGCCTAACGCACCGTGTTAAATCTCCAAGGGCGCGACCGCGCGAGCGAGGCGACGGTCGTGGTAGGCGCGACCATGATACGGGCTGCTGGCAGCCCTTGGATCTGAGATCGAACGGTCGCATGCTAAGTTGCTGAAAATTTGCAGAATAACCCTCCAGGATAGGATATTCACCCATAGGTCTAGAATCACGCCATGCAACCGTTCGATCTCAGATCCAAGGGCTCTCGGAAGCCCGTATCATGGGAGAATGGAAAGCTTCGTATCACCTGTAATTTTCCCGACGCTTGACATGACATCGAAAGCCATTTAATTGGGCGTCGAGTAGACATGACATCTAATTGGGCCCCCATAGTACTGTGCATGAATCCATTTATCCACCAGGCAAGCCACTACCCTGCCATTCGCACGCGCCCCCCACTCGACATTTTTACAATCGATAAACCGCTCCTAGTCGTCCCGTCCTTTCACATTACGGCAGTTCCACTAATCCTAACCCTCCTCCCAAATCCATGGCGTCCCAAATCTCCATGATCGGCGGTGAGTACAAGGTTAGAACCATCACCGGCGATGAGTTCGACGTCATCTACACCCGTTCTTCCGCAACGGTGAAAGAATGCCTTGCTCGCTTCAAACGCATGTTCGAAAACTCAAATGATGAGTGGGTCGCTGGGCTAGATGTTGAGTACACCACAGTCCTGGGAAGCGAGAAGAAACTAAAGGAGGCAGAGAAGAAGAAGCCCGCCGTGATCCAGGTTTGCGTGCATGACTTATGCTTGGTCTACCACATATGCCATGCCGACGTTGAGTGCGAGGAATTTAAGAAGTTCCTCAAGGGCGGCCGAGTCAAATTCGTTACTGTAGACTTTAGGAACGACAAGGAAATCCTGGGTCGGATAGGCCTCGTTGTAGGCGACCCCTTCGACCTCCAGAAGGAAGGGCTGGTGCCCTCCCTTGATCAGCCTTCAATGCTGACCCTGGCAGGAGCCATGGTTCATCCTTCGTACGGTGAACTGAAGAAACCTCCGCACACGTTTCATCGTGCATGGCAGTGGACTGTACTAGATATAGACCACATCCACTACGCTGCAATGGATGGCTACCTTTGTTTCAATATCTACAAGGGTTGGATGAAGAGCAAGAGCCAAGTGTGCGGTTCAAGCAAAGAAGTATCGCCCAAGAGGAAGAGGGACAAGGACGAAGTCGAGGACGTGGACGAGGACTCCGAGTAAGGTGGCAGTGTCGTTGCTCATGGTGGTTCTAATGCAGTGTCTACCGGATTAGTTGCTTAGTTTAATTTCTGGTGTGCTTAGTTTTATTTGAGGGGTGTGTTGTGCTGAGCCCCCAGCAGAACTATGTTATGTTTCTTCTCGTTATATTTCGTACATTTCATCTTTTAGTTGGTATAGTACTACCACTCGTTTCTTGACATTATATACGTACAATATATATGGCCAACATCATATAGCCAGCAGTTTAGTTGTCAAAGAATTTCAGGGTGCTTAGTTTTGTCAAAGAATTCCAGGGTGCTTAGTTTTATTTGAGGGGTGTGTTGTGCTGGACACCATTAACTTATCATTGTGAGAATCGGCTTATTTTTGTCATGTAACATGGTCAACGGGTTTGACGTGAAAATAACAATGTCTAATGGCATTTCTGAGCAAACATCTAACTTAACAATGGCATTTTTAGATATCTAATTGCATTTTTGAGCAGGCATCTCACGGATCGATGGCATTTTTTGAGTAGTTGTAACTTCTAATGGCAAAACTGAGTAGTGATACACAACTAGTGGCATAAATAATAAGAACCCAAGAATTAAATAGGTATGCTAATTTCTTTATTTCTTTATACCTTTGTGTGCGAAACAATATACGCTGCCTCCCCCCAGATTTTCTTTACAGAGGCAACATAGAACTATATGAGTGCCCTGTTAAATTTTGGAATTATTCCGGGTTCGTTTGGCCTTTTTATACATTAATTGAGTTTCTGGTCATTTAATGTGCATAATTCAAATTTGAACTACAAGCACATGCTCCCGTGCACCAAAGTTGACTGAAAAATCACATGTGTGTCCTCGGGTGAATTTCTAGGTCCCATGCAAGAAATGGGAATGAAATTCAAACATCTGGGCATCGTGGTTCGGCCGAGAACATTGAGAAGCTTGGTTTTAAAATTCTTGTAAATCCAAAACACGCCTGAAAATCATGAAACTTGGCATGGTGTCATGTCATGGTACTACCATGCTGTGGTAAAAAAATTGCAGAATAGGAACAAGTTTTGGTATAAGTTTCTTGCAAACCGGAGCTTCTCTCAAGAAGGCTCGTGGTTCTGAGAGGGAACGTGTCACCTTTGTGTGCATAATTCAAATTTTAAATACAAGCACATGCTCCAGTGCACCAAAGCTGGTTGAAAAATCACATGTGTGTCCTCGGGTAAATTTCTAGGTCCCATGCCAGAAATGGGAATGAAATTCAAACATCTGGGCGTCATGGCTCGGCTGGAAACATTGAGAAACTTGGTTTTTTAATTCCTGTAAATCCGAAACACGCATGAAAATCATGAAACTTGGCTTGGTGTCATGACATGGCACCAACATGCTGTGGTAATTTTGCTGTCCGATTTGCGAAGGCGCACACATTAACAATCAACAAAGTCATTTTGGAACAAGTGCTGTCACGTTACAATCGGAAACACAAGTATTATTGAAACCGTGGGCGTTCTATTTACCATTTACGTGCCGCCACGCGTCCCCTTTTTTATTAGCTAGGAGGCGCCGTGCAGGGTAGCTATTTGAGTACGGGAGGCGTGCGATCAGACCCCTGCGCGTGCTTATCGGGAGGAGAGCCCTTTGACCTCCATCTGCCGTCCACCTCTCTCCCAAGGTCTCCATTAATGGCGCCCGAGCCTCTGTTTAATGGCGTGGCAATGTCTCACTCGACTGAGATTTAAGAGAGAAAAAAGAAAATCTGAAAAGAAAATTTTGCACGGATCTTGATGTAAGATCCGACGGACCTATATAGCATCTACTGCGACTTATAGCAAGACTGATGAATATATATAAGGACGACGAGAGTGGATAATAATTGTCTTACATAATTAGGAAGATAATTAAAAAAGCCACATGCGGCTACGCCCGAAATACACAAGGGCAAAAGAAGAAGGAAGACGCATACAACGATCTGGCTCGCTGATCTCTACTTTCTTTATGCGCTGCAGGTCGCGGAGACTAGTTCTCGCGGCGGGCGATGATCTCTTTCATCAGTTTCATGTCCTTAATACGCTGCTTGGCAGCATCCATGGATTCCTCCACCAGCCTGTTGCGCTCGATGCGGAGCATGGCATTCTCGTCCATAAGTTTCTTGATGATGACGCCCGTCCTCTGCAACAAGGCAGCGGTCTCCTCCTGCTTCGCCCTTCCGGCGATCTTCGCCCTCAGCAGGTCGCGCTCGCCCCGGAGCTTCGCATTGCCCTCCCCTAGTTGCCGGATGACGCCGGTAGCCTCGTCCTGCATCCTCGCCCAGCCGGAGATCTGATCCATCTGGCTATGGACTATCGCATGCATGCGCCTGTAAGAGTCCTCGCCTGCCCGCGAGAAATTTTCCCAGGCCGCCGCGGCACGGCGGGACCTCCCTGCTGCTTCGGCGGCGCGGGACATCTCTGCTGCTTCCGCGGCGTGGCCGGACCAGTCTGCTACATCGACGGCGCGGCGGGACCTCCGTGCTGCTTCGGCGGCGGCGGACCTCTGTGCTGCTACTGCTGCGCGGCTGGACATGTCGGCTGCTTTCGCGGCGAGGCGGGACATCTCTCGTGCTTCCTCTTCCATGCTCACCTCTCCCTGGTGGAAATCTCTCGACCCAGAACTCACGCTGGCTATGGCTTGATTGACTTGATTGTTTTTTGTGGATGAGGAGTTGAGGAGGAATGTGCAGTCATCTTAGCATAGTAGTATTTATAACCGAGTACTACTAATACGCTCCTAAGTGGGAAACCGTTTAGGTTGTGATCGGTGTGAACAGGTTTGCAATTAAATATAGCGTGGTAGTAGTAGTAATTTGGAATGTGACGAGACGCGCTCAAAATTTATTGACGGTTCTAGTTTCGAAGTGCGGCACTATTCCCGGATGGCGTAACGTCGGCACGTTTTCTCGGCCGTGGTGTAGCATATGCCATGGTACTAGTTCTTTTTCTACTGCTGTGTACGTGCAAAAACTGGCACCGTCGGATACATATCTTACGCTTGGCGTTCGACAGGAATAGCCTCGTGGCGAGCTATAGACTAGTCTTTTTTCAGACGCATTACACCTATCTCTCGGGACTTCTCGCACGCACCATCACTGCTCCCTAGGTCGATGCCACCCACATACAGTTGTACTCTGAGAAGAGGTGCACGCACGCACTCGTCCTCTCTCACACACGCATCTGTAGCTACGAATTGTAGTGTTCTCAACCATCCGATTGGCTCTATCATAGGTTTCACGTTGCTCCTTGGCCTTGAGATTGAGAAGTTTAAAACGCGGAGGCTAAGATGGAGGCGCGAGGTTTTGGTTAATGTGCGGGCCGCACACGGCACCAACACGACACGAGCTTCGTCTGCCTGGTGCGCATGCAGTCGGGTGAGTTGTCCAAGTATAGACACAACCAGGCCCTCGTTGGTATCCGCGCCTCGACTTTGGCTGGTCATAGTGGAGAGTAGCATAGACTAGTTACTAGTCTATGTTACTAGTACCTTCATAGTGGGTAGTGTCATATAGTATATGCATAATTTGGCGACGAGCGCTCTCTATATGTACCACCTTTTTTCTTTAATTACATCTTGTTAGTTTTGCTCCATGGCGCAATCCATCGATACTACTACTGTACAAATGTATACATTTTTTAAAAGGCTAGAGGCGGGGCAGTCTAGCTTGGTCCTTTTCACGAGAGGCGAGGGCCTTTGTGATTTGACGGCTCATTACTGCTGGAAGGCGGGGCCTTGTGATTTGACTGCTCGTATAAATGTGCCGACGACCTGAGGAGGAGCAAAGAACCGTGCGGTATACTCAAGTTTTCCACTGGAGTACGACGGAGGAGCACGAAACACGGCAGCCCAGTGCCATATCCTCTACTCTCTACTCTTATTATATATTACTAGCAAGAGGCATTGTTCTATTGGCGATAAAGAATGATCTAATTTGCTAGTCATCTCATTTTTAGCATTGTTCTATTCATGCCTCGCAGAGAAGGTGACACGTGCGGCGAAACACCCGAAGCAAAATAAGAAACACAGGAGCAAAAGAAGAAGGAGGATTATCACCCCAAAAAAGAAGGAAGACGCACACACAAGTCTGGGGCGCTGCTCTCACTACATGAAGGGTTGCTGGCCGCGGAGTCGTAACTGCTTCTTCATCGCCTCCACGACCTCCATCTCCTTGCGCGTCTCCTCCGCCATCTTCATCATTGTGTCCATGACGCGGGATTTCTCGACGCGAGCCTTCATCATCTGTTCCACGGCCGCATTACGTACCTTGACAGCAGCCGGGTGCTCGATGCGGAGCTTCGCCAACTCCTCCTTCTGTTCCATGACGAGGGCCTGCAACATCTTCATCGAGGAACTACTATTCTCATGCAGCTTCTTCCAGCCGGCGTTCTCCTCCTTCAGCAGGTCGAGCTCGTGGCAGAGCTTCGCCTTGTCCTCCTGAAGTTGCAGGATTTCGCCGGTCGCCTTCTTCTCCGAGGCAATGCTCTTCTTCAGCAGCATCACCAAGCCGGCGGTCAACTCCCCCTGCTCATTGAGCTCAGCGGGCATGTCGTCGAGGCTCTCCTTCAGCAGCTCCACCAAGCCGTGGATGAACTCCTTCTGCTTATTGAGGTGCTTATTGAGCTGATCGGGCATGCCGTCGAGGGATAACGACTCCAGCGCCGCCAGCTCGGCATGTTCGCCTCCGCGTCTAGGGCGCTCCTGGGAGCCATCGCCTGCCCGTGAGAGATCTTTCGAGGTCTCTGCGTGGCGGCGAGCCCTCTTTTTTTTCCGCAGCCTTGGTTGCCGCTCCCTTGTTACGAGTAGTTCTCGACCTAGAGCTCTGCACACCGGCCATGGCAAGGACGGACGAAGAAGGAGGACTTATGAGGAGGAAGGTAGAGTAATTTTCGGTTAGGTAGTTCCCCTTTTTATAACCTAAGTACTAGCACTAGTACTAAAACCTGCATAGTGGGAACACGTTCAGGTTTGGTACGTACTGGTAGGTGTGAGCAGGCTTGCACTTAATTGTAGCACTAGTACTTTCGAATGTGATGGGAACAAGGTAAAGATTAATTGATGGTTTTTGGTTTCGAGGCCCGAAACGGCTCCCGATGAGTTTAGTGGAACATAAATTTCAAGTAGACTACACTGCTCAGATGCGTAAATATTATGTTACTGTCAAAAATTGGCACAAAATACGAAGGAGACCAATGGAAGTACTACTAGCAACCCATGATTTAACTACTCGCATGCGCGCAGTGGAGTAGTAATGTCTTTCTTCCGCCCTCACGTCCACTCAATTTGCATGCGCTGTATTAATTGACCATCAATGAAGTGAAGGACTTTACACGCGTCAAATTATCACATGGGGTGGATCTTGGTACAAAATTGCGTCCGCCCGTGTACCCGCGTGTGCGTGCGAGGGAATGAGTGCGTGCGTGGCGTGCGTGCACATCTTCGCTTCGTGCATGTACCGCCAGTGCGGCTCAGGGAGGACGAGTACATTCTTCTGGAACCAGCAGCACGTCACTGTGATCAATCCACACAAGGATGTCGCGACAACGCCTCCACATGTGCCACGTGGCTTCATGAACTGTAAGAGAGACACTGTGTAGCGTGCCATTGTGTTTTGCACATACTCGAAGTACTAGTAAGGTACACGTGCATTGCACGCGTCAGATTTTGCAACCAAATTATGAATAAATACCACACTGTAGCATGTAAGCTCTGAGTCATATATGCCTGATGTAGACCTTCGTTTAATTCTTATAGTTCATCTCATTCAAAATCAATTAGTTTTTATAAAAAACCTAGGGCCTCTTTGATTCGTAGGATTTCCAAAACGCGGGAATAGGAAGAACATGGGATTAGAGTGGAATGTCGTCTTGAATCCTACAGGATGGTACGAGTGTTTGATTGTGCATAGAAAAAACGCAGAATTCTTTCAAAGAGGTTTGAGTGGATGGGATGTTTCCTATGAAATCTAGTGCAAATGAATCATATGGAAAAATTCCTATGGTTTACAATCCTACGAATCAAACAACCAAGATAGGAAAAATTCCTAAGGATTAGAATCCTCCAAAATTCCTTCGAGAATCCTTTGAATCAAAGAAGCCCTTAATCTATTTTATGATTCATGGAATTGTGCGTTGTAAAGCATAAAGTAAAAACAAATAATGGCAATTCAACTAGAAAAAAAGTTTGGGCAGTTATGATACGGAAGATTCTAGAACAAAGGAGAACCACTGTTGTTTTGAGATTTGTGCATTATGCTTAAGTTCAACCATGGAGTCTGCTAGATTGTACATGTGGCAAAATCCGGTGGGGGCTAGAAGATGGTGCGAGGGGCCGAGTGGAGGGAGACTATGAAGGAGTGCACAACTGCGAGATCGATATTTAGAGAGAGGGGGCGAGAACGTGCGCTGTTGCGCGCAGTGGCGGAGCCATGAAAAATGTCCCATGAGCTAGGGGGCCAAGCATTGCTAATCCTTTACGAGGAGGGCCAATTCATCAACTTAAACCATTTTTACCAGCAATTGTCTAATGATCACATTCATATTAGCCTCGATATATAGTGATGTTAGGGGGGGCAGGGCCCTTGCTGCCCCCTGTCTTCGCCATTGTGCGCGCGTCTGAGAGATGAAGCGGAAGGCATGGATGATGAGAGGGGGGCGTTGGATATATAATTAATGTGGGTGTATTAGCTATATATGTAATCCTATATAGAGAGGTATAGATTGATCGATGTGGACGTGGGAAAGAGGGTGAGACCTCACTAGATATATAGATTGATCGGTTTATGTGGAAAACTATGAAAGACCTAGCTATATACACACACACATAGAGGAACATCGATCGTTGCGCATGCACGTGAGAGATAAAGAATGCCCGATATGATGGAGAGGGGGATGTGTGTGTGTGTGCCTTCATGGGAGACCGACCTGAAGAAAAAGATTGCATGTGTGCGATGGATAATGCCGACTGGTAGTGTGTGTGCATGCATGCACGAGAGAAAGTTAGTGGTACAATTATAAAGAGAAGACCAATGTGTGGGTGTAAAAGACTAGGTGAGGTCATAATCAATGTAAAGTTGAATTCAAATATTTGAATAAGAGATCATGATGTTTGAAACCCATGCATGCATGAATATAACGGAGATCTGCGCGGTGTGGTTTGGAAACGAGCATGTTGTAATGTATACACATTGAACAAGGTCAGACTGGTTTGAATTTGAGATACCGATGGCAGACATCGTTTGGCCACATTGCATCCGTGCATGGACACACTATTCTAATTGGAGATGATGGGTGGCTTTCGCATCACATATCTATATCTATACCCCTATATATATATTATATTTTATATTTTTATATAGTGTGCGGATAACTTTAACTTTGAAAGATGGTCGTTGGATGAGGCCAATCCGATGGTGCAGAGCTGGCAAATTTGAGCACTACTGGCTGTTGGATATCATCTAGATTCCCCCAGATTTTGCCACATGTATAATCTAGAAGACTCTATGGTTGAACTTAAGCATAATGCACAAACCTCAAAACACAAGCACTTCTTCTTTGTTCTAGAATCTTCCGTATCAGAATTGCCCAAATGTTTTTCTACATGATTTGTTTTTACTTTATGCCTTACAACGCACAATTCCATGAATCTTAAAATAGATTAGCTTTCTTATAAAAACTAGATGATTTTGAATGAAATGAACTATAAGAATTAAACGAACATCTACATCATGCATATATGACTCAAAGCTTACATGCTATAATGTGGTATTTATTCATAATTTGGTTGCCAAATCTCATGCGTGCAATGCACGTGTACCTTACTAGTCTAAATGGTGTCTGTGTGTGTTGTGCATGTCAAACACATTGTACGTAGTATATCATACTAGTCTAAATTGTCTTTTTTTGGGGTACACGTTAAGCTTGTTCTCCCGAAATTTCAAGCCGCGCCTTGTTATGCCGAAATTTCAAGCTAGCGTCTCTGTCTATCGTGCTGCGAAACTCCCGCCTCTTCAACCCGCGCCTTGTTAGCCCGAAATATTTAAGATATATCTTTGTCTCGTTGTGCTCCGACAACTCCCTCCATCTCAACCCGCGCCTTGCTATTCCAAAATTACAACGCGCGCGAAAACTCCCACCTCCTGTGAAATCCCGACACGCGAAATGCCCGTGATACCCCTGAACCGAAAGAACCGCCTCAAATCGGTGGGGGTACTTTCGTAACTTACCCCACATTTCGGACAAGCGCGTCCCTAAGCCATGGTTCCCCACTCCCATCCCATCCGCCCACCCATTCGTACACCGAGGCCGGGAAAACCCGCGAAGCCCCACACCCTCCTCCGTCCGCCACCCAGCCGGAGCCTCTTCCCCGACGACGTCGTCCACAGCAACACCTCGACGTCCCTCATCCACCGTACCGGATGAGGATCCGTCGTCGATCTGGTCGTCCCGCCGGTTCAGCCACCCCGTCCTCCACCTCCAAGGAGCTGCCCCGACGTTCCCCTCGTCTTTCGCGCCACCTCCATTCCCACACCGCCGTCTTCACCTGCACCACCGGAAGAGCATCATCATCACCGTTTCCTCGGATGAAGCTGCGGCCTAATCGGCGCCACCAAAGAGGTTGTACACTAATCGCCGCATTTTCTTCTTGATTCGATCTCACGGTGCTGCCGGCGCTCGGTCCCGAGCCGACACGGCGCGGCTCCATCCACGGCGGCGTCGCCGGCCACTTCCTCCACGGCGTCGCTCCCTCGGCGGCGACGTCCACATCAGTAGGAGCTGCTGCTGCTTTAGCTCTCGCTCGCGCTGCTGCTCTGCTCTTGCTCTCGGTCCCCTGCCTGGTCTGCTCTTGCTCGCGCTGCTGCTCTCGCTCTTGCTCTTGCTTGCGATGCTGCTCCGATTTAGCTACACTTCAGTCGACTGAATCGACTTTTGGGTCAGTCGATTTTCAGGGGTGGGGGGGCTCGCCGGAGTTAAGGAAGAACCAGCCGCAGCGGGGAGGGGGGCTCGCCGGAGAGGTACCCCACTATCTATCTTAGGGTTCAGGGTGGGGCGGTGGTCGCCGGCGGTGGTGGGGCGGTGGCGTGGGGATCGCCGGAGAAAAAGCTCGGCACGGGGGGGCCTACAGGGATGGCCGGGGCGGCGGCGGACCGGCGGTGGGGAGTGTTTTCGGGGCGGCGGGGCGGCGCACCGCCGGCCGCGGGCGGCGGGGGCGGCTGTTTGGCCGGTGGTGGCTGGCGGCTCAGGGGGGTGGAGGTTGAAGATGAACTGCAGGCCCTTGATTTCGTATCCAACAGCTGCAAAATCGACTGACCAGAGATGAAAAAGTCAGTCGACTGACGTGTAGCCTCACCTCTAGTGCGTTCAGTTTCGACAGTAAAATTCAGTTTCGACAGCAAAATTCAGTTTCGACAGTTAAGTTCAGTTTCGACAGTTAAATTCAGTTTCGACAGTTAAGTTCAGAGATGAGCGGCTGATGTATACATCTAGCACTTTGTGGTTATGTATTTTACGTCATCTATTGGAGATGCTATTAGAATTCCACTCAGGTTAACGTTGTCTCTCTTGTCCTGCTTCAGCCTCGGCGTCGTACAACTCACCGGAGCTGCTCCAACGACGAAACCCTCCATCACAGCGGAGCAGTACCTCGGGCTCCATCTCCAGACGCCTAAGATCTTCTTCCCCTCCTCCGACAGCCAAGTCAGCCGGAGCATCCTCACCGGCCAACCCAATCACGCTGAGATCGACATGGCTTCGCCAAAGAGGTTGTACACTTCTTGTGGTTTGACTTAATCTCACCATGCTTCTTTGCATCCTGTGATCTTCCAATTCTTGTGAACCAAACACCCAGATTGGCAGAAATCCTGTGTTTTTAAATTCTCTGTTTTGCACGTGCATTCCTATCCTATTCCTGTCTATTTCCTATCCCTGCATTGTTAGAATCCTCAAATTCAAACAAGCCCTTACACAATTACTTCTGTTACAGATATGTGTCAAAGAAAACCTTGTGTGGTTTGTCCTGCTCCTGCGGTGCTGTGTTCCACCCCAGCTCAGCTGCTCCAACGACGGAAGGGTTCACCACAGCAGGGATCCGCTCTCCAGACTGTCTTTCGCCGCCTCAGATCTTCTTCCCCGCCGCCGGCAGCCACGACAACTGCATTACCATCATCAACTGAGCAGATGACCTTGAGGACTACACGGGTCCGCAAGAGAGGTCGCACTCTTCCGTGTCTGCTTACGTTATGCATCGCTTAATATGATGACATGCTACTTTATCGTCGTGTTCACCTATTAGACTCCGACTCAGGTCCAAACTTATGCTGAAACTTGAGTTTTTAAATGGTTGTGGGGTACATATTGGGGCAGCAATCAGTACTATCTGTCTACTATCTGGTTAATCTCGGGTGTCTACTATGAGTTTCATGTTGGGTGCAAACAAACATTAAAGGAGCCATTATCTGTATTTTTTAACTAAAGCTATTATCTGCCTGCTATCATTTGTTTTGGGTCTATCCACAGTTTGCTACCATCACTCTGGATTTGTGCATGCACTCCTTACATAATCTCACTATGTTTTATTCCTATGCATGTCAGTTATTGTACACAATGGAACTGAACATGTAGAGCAAAAGAGACGAGCCTTGCGTGGCAATAAAATTTCATGCAGACGTCGCTCCATGGTGGGCGCAAAGGCAGCCCCCCTCCACCCATTTCGGATCGTAATCAAGAGGAAGATAACTGTTCTGAGGGGGATTCAGAAGCAGAAGACCACTCCTATTTACCCCATGAGGTCTTCGCTCTAACTTGGCATGCTGATGTTGGTAATATCATGCATATGGTGCCTTGCATTGCTTACTGTATACATCAAAGATGTCATCTGCTTAGTTTAGACATGCTTTGTGTCAATGCCATCTGTTTAGTTTCTTTATCGTATATGTGAATCATGCAATGCCATCTTGTTTAGCCAGGCATCATATATGTGAATTTTGCAATGCCACCCTGGTTAGCCAGTCATCTTATATGTGAATTATATCATGACATCATTTTTTATTACGTGTTAAATTTGTCAACAATTTTAGTACATTCAATTACTCTTCCTGTGCATCAGCCATTCGGCACGGTCATGGAAAAATCTGGAGTGGAAACAAGGTCTTCAGAGCAGACAATGCTATCTGACGAAGCGCATGTCTTGCTGGTTACAGATAGCTCCTCAGAGGAGGATTCAGAGACAGATGACCAGTCCTATTCCCCCCCCCCGAGGTGCATGCTCTAACTTGGCAGGGTTATGTTGCTCATATCGTGCGTATGGTATCTTGCATTGCTATGTCATTTGCTTAGTTTAGACATGCTTTGTGTGAATGCCACCTGTTTAGTGTCTAATTACCATATATGTGAATTATGCAATGCCATCTTGTTGCAAGACATTATATATGTGAATTATGCAATGCTATCTTGTTGCAAGGCATTATATATGTGAATTATGCAATGCCATGCTGTTTAGCCAAGCGTCATATATGTGAATTATATCATGCCGTCCTTTTTTTGTATTTCTCATTGCTTTTGTCGACAATGTTTGTATATTCAACTGCTCTTCCTGTGCATCAGCCATTTGAATTGGTGATGGAGAAATCTGGAGTGAAAACAAGGTCTTCAGAGCAGACAATGCTACCTGGTGAAGCAGATATCTTGCTGGTTACAGATAGCTCTTCAGAGGAGGATTCAGAGGCAGATGACCAGTCCTATTATCCCCCTGAGGTGTATGCTCAAACTTGGCAGGGTTATATTACTCATATCATGCATATGTTGTATTGCAATGCTTAGTTTTTACATCATATACACGATATTGAATGCCATCTCCTTAGTTGACACATCATATATGCGATTGCCCTCTGCTCACTTCCTTAGTATATAAATCATATATTTGAATTATATCATGCCATGATGTTTACATAGACAGCATGTATCTGAATTATGGCATGCCAACCCATTTTCTAAAGACATAATATAGTTATATCATCTCATCCTGTTCACATAGTCATCATATTTTGAATTATGTCATTCTATCCGTGAATTATATCATGCCATCATGTTTCCATCGACGGCATGTTTGTGATTTATGGCATGCCAACCACTTTAATAGACACATCGTATAGTTATATCATGTCATCCTGTTTACATAGTCATCATATTTTGAAGTATGTCATTCTATCCTGTTTAGTTAGCCATCATACATGTGAAATTGTGTCATGCTATCCTGTTTAATTAGCCATCATATATGTGAAATTATGTCCTGCTATTCTGTTTGGTTAGACAACATAAATGTGAATTATTTCATGCCCTGTTTTCTTCCCTACTATCCATTGCACCTGTCTATCTTACAATGTCTGTACATTCAATTACTTTTCTTGTTTATCAGCCATTTCAATTGGAGGGGGTGATGGCAGTATCTGTGGGAGTAAAAACACGGTCTTCAGAAAAGATCGTGCTACCTGTCGATGGAGATAGAACCACGGTTGTACTTGCCCAAGAACCAGCCCCACCACACATAACCCAGACTCACGCAGATTGTACCCCTACCCAGTTGGACAGAGAACCAGCTACACCCCTTCTAACCCCAACCCCAGCAGATAGTAACCCAGTTCCCGTTGACACAGCACCGTCTCCACCACAGAGCACCCAAACACGAGCAGTTAGTAAGGCAACTGCAGTGCCCAAAGCACGAGGACCACCACTCCGAACCCCAAGTCAACGCTTAAAGCAGAAGAAGAATTGTTCTCAGGTCAGGTTCCGTAGCTATGGTTCATACTACTTTGCTCTTGCATCACTGTATTTACTCATACCAACTAATTTCAAATTTGAAGGATGCAATTGAAACTCCAATGGCGCAACAGGTATGTTTTAAACCTGTTTCTTTAACGTGTTTGCTGTTGTAACTTGCTCTATGTTGATTTCAGTTTCAATTGAATAAACAGTTATATTCTCATGCCATGCACCTTACAAGTGTTGTTATTGCTGTGTAGTTTCCCACACTTATATTCTGTCTAAGCTGCTTTGTCTTAAATAGATATGATTCGAACTGTATCTATCTTGATTTGGCAACATAAACTAGAATGATATAGACCATACAGTGACCATACTACATAGATATATGTTTGTTTCATGCTGTTATCCTGTCCACCTTACTACTGAACTGGTTTACCAAAATGAGTTTCATATACTACATTGTAAACCTGTGATGTGTTTGTTTGTTTCTCTTTTAGAATGCGGATAAAATATTGGAGAAGAGTACCCCGTTATGCAATGGTACAGGAAGTAATGCAGATAAGGTTCAAGATAGTGAGACATCCCTGTTGGTCTCCAAGAAAGCTGATAAAAACTATATTGAAGACACTGAGACAACCCCAAAGTCCTGTCTTGATGTAGTGTTCGAGTTACTGGCTACTACTGCTGGCACCAGCTCTTCGAACTCGCTGCCTGAATCAGTTCGGCTTCTTGAGTCTCAACTTCAAGTTGAAAGACATCGATCAGATGTTATGCGACAGGAAGCCGAAGGACTGAGGAAGTCCCTGCAGAATTCAGATGCATACTTTCTGGTGCAACAGCAAGTGCTGGAGGATTTAAGCGCCAAACAAGAGAAAGTTAATAAGCTTGCTAAGCATCTTGCCAGCATTATGGGTACCCAGGATATTGTTTCTTGAGCTCTTCTGAAGTGGTTTCAGTTCTGGACTTGTTTTGCTGCGGCGTTTATATGCTGCTTTGTTCCCTATATTTGCACTGGTGGCGAACTTTGATGCCCAGTGGATGTAATATGTGTAATAGCCGTGATAGCCTAGCGTAAGTTGCTTGCCTATTTATTTCCTTATTGTCTTGTTTATTTGTTTTCTTGTAGTCAGTGCAGTTCTTTTTCCGCGGTTTGCTAGTGGCCGCAATAACCTATTTTTTAAAACTAGGCCACATTAACCATGGGCTACATATTTACTGTAGTTAACATGGGCCTCCTACGGGCCGTAGAAACAATGGGCCTTCTAAGGGCCGTAGAAACAATGGGCCTTCTACGGGGCGTAGAAACAATGGGCCTTATACGGGCCGTAGACACAATGGGCCTTCTACGGGCCGTATCATCAATGGGCCTTCTACGGGCCGTATGATCGGTTGGCCAAACATGGGCCAATAACAGACCACATTATGGCCGTAAATGGGCTAGAGTTGAAATCGTCCGTTCATGGGCCGACCATAACGGGCCGTCGTTAATCGGCCGTATTTGATGACGCTATGAAAACGGCCCAACGTATTAACGGGCCACAAACGGGCCGACTGTAACCACGGGCTGAATTTGGCCCACAAGCAGAAAATGACAGTAACGGGCCGAAAGTAAACGAATGCTGGAAATGAGCCCAAGAATAAATGGGCCCTGAGAAGGCCGAAAGATAACATGGGCTGGAAACGGCCCAACGGAATAATGGGCCGTTAATGGGTATAAAGTGATACACTGTTCATTACGGGCCAGTTTTACCACGGGCCGTTAATGGGCCGAGGGTTACTAAGGGCCTCATATAGGCCGAAAGACGTCATGGGCCATACATGGGCCAGAAGTTAAAACGGGCTGGAATTATATTGGACGGCCCAGATGACGCTACTGGGCCTAATTCGGATAGGCCGTAAACGGGCCCTGGGTTAGCGGGCTGTAAATGGGCTATATGCGAACAGGCCGTTAACAGGCTTGCCGTGGGCCGGCCCGCCACCTTTTGACCAAGTCAAACGGGCTGGCCTTTTCACAGGAATGGGCCTCTGTTGGGCCGTGCCACGTGTCGACGTATCATAGGTGCTTTGGGTCCAATGAGTGGATGACATCTGTCCCAACGGGGAGCCGACACGTGTTCCCTCCAGCCAATGATGATTTTACACGTGGAAAATCCCCATTGGTCGGGGCTGTTAACGGGTTATCGGATCCAAAACCGGACCCGATAGCTTAACGACGTTCCGTTACGGTGGATGCCACGTGTCGGTCACCCTTGACGAAAGCACTTCTGTGACGCGCGATTTATCGTCATGGAAGTGGACACTTCCGTGATGATAATTTTGGTAATGTCATGGAACACTTCTATGACAGCACAGGTATGACTATCTTGATTCTGTCATAAAATTTTCATGGATGTACATGCATGACAGAAAACGTGACCTACTGTGGCAAACACGTATCATCACGGAAGTGTATTTTTTTGTAGTGAAGAAGGGTGTATATCCGGTAGTGCGATTGGGCGTGGTCCGCAGCCCCCAGAGTACGGAGTCGAGCTGCTCAACCCAGTGCTTGCCTGATTCTTTCAAAGACTGCACTAGTCTAGGCTTGATGCCGCTCATAATAAGACCATTGGCTCGTTCGACTTGACCGTTTGTTTGCGGGTGATAGACGGAGGCGTAATCGAGCTTAGTGCCCAGATTGGTGCACCAGTTTTTCACCTTGTTGGCTGTGAAATTGGAGCCGTTATCGGTGATGATGCTATGTGGGACACCATAACGGTGTACAACCCTGGATATAAAGTCTATCACTGGTCCGGCCTCAGCCGTTTTAACTGGTTTGGCCTCTATCCATTTAGTGAATTTATCCACCATGACCAGCAGATATTTTTTTCTTATGGCTTCCTCCTTTAAGGGTTCCAACCATATCAAGCCCCCAGACTGCAAAAGGCCAAGTGATGGGGATTGTTTGTAGAGCGGTGGGTGGCATATGGCTCTGGTTGGCGAAAAGCTGGCATCCGACGCAACATTGGACAAGGTCATGTGCGTCTGCTCGGGATGTCGGCCAATAGAAACCTATACGGAAGGCCTTGCTTACAAGGGCCCGAGCCGCAGCGTGGTGACCACCAAGACCGGCATGAATTTCAGCCAAGAGCTGCCGCCCCTCTTCCTCGGAGATACATCTTTGGAGTACTCCGGTAGCGCTTTTCTTGTAGAGTTCTCCATCGTGAACCTTGTAGGCTTTCGAGCGCCGGACAATGCGGCGAGCCTCATTCTCATCCTCAAGGAGCTCTCGCCTATTAAGGTAAGCCAAGAAGGTTTCGGTCCATGGGGCAATGACTGCCATTATGAGATGGGCCGACGGTGTAATTTCGGTGGCTGAGCCCCCGATGATATCGGTGTGTTCGGCATCTGAGGTTATAGTCGGGTCCGGACTGTTATTGCCACTTTCCCCTTGCCACACCACAGACGGCTTAAAAAGCCTTTCCAAAAAGATGTTAGGTGGGACGGGGTCACATTGGTGCCGATGTGAGCAAGGACGTCCGCCGCTTGATTACTTTCTTGAGCCACATGATGAAACTCGAGCCCCTCGAAACGGGCCGAGATTTTAAGAACGGCGTTGCGGTAAGCCGCCATTTTTGGATCTTTGGCATCGAAATCTCCATTTATTTGAGATATTGCAAGGTTTGAGTCCCCGCGCACTTCCAGGCGATGTATGCCCATGGAGACAACCATCCGAAGCCCATGCAACAAGGCCTCATATTCGGCTGCATTGTTGGAGTCTGTGTATAATATTTGGAGTACGTACTGATGTCTACTACACAACCTTCTTCTTGTAGACGTTGTTGGGCCTCCAAGTGCAGAGGTTTGTAGGACAGTAGCAAATTTCCCTCAAGTGGATGACCTAAGGTTTATCAATCCGTGGGAGGCATAGGATGAAGATGGTCTCTCTCAAGTAACCCTGCAACCAAATAACAAAGAGTCTCTTGTGTCCCCAACACACCCAATACAATGGTAAATTGTATAGGTGCACGAGTTCGGCGAAGAGATGGTGATACAAGTGCAATATGGATGGTATATATGGGTATTTGTAATCTGAAAATATAAAAACGGCAAGGTAACAAGTAATAAAACTAAGCGAAAACGGTATTGTAATGCGTTGAAACAAGGCCTAGGGTTCATACTTTCACTAGTGCAAGTTCTCTCAATAATAATAACATAATTGGATCATATAACTATCCCTCAACATGCAACAACGAGTCACTCCAAAGTCACTAATAGCGGTGAACAAACGAAGAGATTATTGTAGGGTACGAAACCACCTCAAAGTTATCCTTTCTGATCGATCTATTCAAGAGTCCATAGTAAAATAACATGAAGTTATTCTTTCCGTTCGATCTATCCTAGAGTTCATACTAGAATAACACCTTAAGACACAAATCAACCAAAACCCTAATGTCACCTAGATACTCCAATGTCACCTCAAGTATCCGTGGGTATGATTATACGATATGCATCACACAATCTCAGGTTCATCTATTCAACCAACACAAAGAACTTCAAAGACTGCCCCAAAGTTTCTACCGGAGAGTCAAGACGAAAACGTGTGCCAACCCCTATGCATAAGTTCCCAAGGTCACTGAACCCGCAAGTTGATCACCAAAACATACATCGAGTGGATCACGTGAATATCCCATTGTCACCACAGATAAGCACATGCAAGACATACATCAAGTGTTCTCAAATCCTTAAAGACTCAATCCGATAAGATAACTGCAAAGGGAAAACTCAATCCATTACAAGAGACAGAGGGGGAGAAACATCATAAGATCCAACTATAGTAGCAAAGCTCGCGATACATCAAAATCGTGCCAAATCAAGAACACGAGAGAGAGAGAGACATCAAACACATAGCTACTGGTACATACCCTCAGTCCCGAGGGTGAACTACTCCCTCCTCGTCATGGAGAGCGCCGGGATGATGAAGATGGCCACCGGTGATGGATCCCCCCTCCGGCAGGGTGCCGAAACAGGGTCCCGATTGGTTTTTGGTGGCTATAGAGGCTTGCGGCGGCGGAACTCCTGATCTAGGTTATTTTCTGGAGGTTTCTGTATTTGTAGGAATTTTGGGCAAAGGCCTCACATTAGGGGGGTCTCCGAGTCATCCACGAGATAGGGGGACGCGCCCAGGGGGGAAGGGCGCCCCCCCCCCACCCTCGTGGACGGCCCGGGACTCTTCTGGCCCAACTCTTTTACTCCGGGGGCTTCTTTTGGTCCATAAAAAATCATCAAAAATTGGCACGTCAATTGGACTCCGTTTGGTATTCCTTTTCTGCGATACTCAAAAACAAGGAAAAAATAGAAAGTGGCACTGGGCTCTAGGTTAATAGGTTAGTCCCAATAATCATATAAAATAGCATATAAATGCAAATAAAACATCCTAGATGGATAATATAATAGCATGGAACAATCAAAAATTATAGATACGTTGGAGACGTATCATGTACTAAACTACGTCTCCAGTGGGGGACGTTAAGACAACGCCCGCCCCTAACCCCGCCAACATTTTGGAGCAATCGAAGTACATAACCCAGTTGGAATACGTGACTTACTCTTTAGGGAGTTCGGCCTCTGTCCATTCGGTGATGAAGTTAGACAGTACTTGGGATTTAATGGCGCGGCGTGGTTTGTATGTTATGTCGAATGGAAGGAGCTCAATGGCCCACTTAGCAATCCGGCCCATGGCATCGCGGTTGTTTATTATGTCGTTGAGTGGTACCTCGGAAGCCACAGTGATCGAGCACTCTTGAAAGTAGTGTCGCAGCTTCTGGGACGCCATGAAGACTGCGTATGCTATCTTTTGGTAATGAGGGTATCAGGATTTGCATGGTGTGAGGACAGTGGATATGTAGTATACCGGTTTCTGGAGCGGGAATTTGTGTTCGTCCTGCTCTCGCTCAACGATGAGCACGGCGCTCACCACCTGGTGTGTTGCCGATATGTATAATAACATGGGTTCGCCGATGTTCGGCGTGGCCAGGATTGGGTTGCTCGCTAAAAGGGCCTTTATTTCCTCCAGTCCAGCGGTTGCCGCGTCCGTCCACTCGAAGTGGTCGGTGCGTTGGAGAAGGCGATAGAGTGGCAATGCTTTTTCTCCCAATCTGGAGATAAAGCGGCTTAAAGCTGCCACACATCCCGCAAGTTTTTGGACATGTTTAAGGTCTGTTGGCGTAGCCAATTGTGACAAAGCTTGGATTTTGGCTGGATTTGCCTCAATTCCTCTATTGGAAACGATGAAGCCCAGCAGTTTTCCGGTGGGTATGCCAGAAACACACTTTTCCGGATTGAGCTTGATGTCATATGTACGGAGGTTTTCGAATGTGAGACGTAGATCGTCTATCAATGAGTCAACGTGCCTGGTTTTGATGACGACGTCATCCACGTATGCTTCAACTGTCTTGCCGATCTGTTTCTCCAGGCATGTTTTAATCATGCGCTGGTAGGTTCCGCCAGCGTTTTTGAGCCCGAAAGGCCTAGTGTTGAAGCAGAAAGGCCCATACGGGGTAATGAATGCCGTTGCGGCTTGATCGGACTCCTTCATCTTGATTTGATGGTATCCGGAGTATGCGTCGAGGAAACACAGTGAGTCGTGTCCTGCGGTTGCATCAATAATCCGATCAATGCGAGGGAGGGGGAAGGGATCCTTAGGGCAGGCCTTGTTGATGTCTTTGAAATCGACGCACATGCGCCAGGATTTATCCTTCTTTCGTACCATCACCAGGTTTGCTAGCCAGTCCAGGTGTTTTATTTCTCTGATGAATTCGGCCTCCAGTAACTTGGCTAACTCCTCTCCCCTGGCTTGTCGTTTAGGTTCAGAAAAACGCCGCAGTGTTTGCTTGACCAATTTATATCCCTTTAATATATTGAGGTTGTGTTCGGCCAACCTGCGTGGGATTCCTGGCATATCAGAAGGGTGCCAGGCGAATATGTCCCACTTCTCGCGCAGGAACTCTCGTAGCGCAGCGTCGACCGTCGGGTCAAGTTGTGCCCCGATGGATGTTGTCTTCTTGGGGTCCATCGGGTGGACTTGAAATTTGACTATTTCATCTACTGGTTTAAAGGGGGTGGATTTGGGTCGTTTGTCCAAGATTATGTCATCCTTATCCACTGTAGAGTGCAGCGCGGTTAGCTCTTCGGCCGCGAGTATTTCAGATAGTGCCTCGAGGGCCAAGGATGCGGTTTTATTTTTGGCGCGCAGTGCTATGTCCGGATCACTGGCAAGAGTGATTATACCATTGGGCCCGGGCATCTTGAGCTTCATGTACCCGTAGTGAGGTATAGCTTGGAAGCGCGTAAATGCATCTTGCCCCAACAGAGCATGATATCCACTGTTGAAAGGGGCCACTTGGAAGGTTATTTCTTCGGACCGGTAATTCTCCTGCGTGCCGAATACCACATTGACTGTGATTTTTCCGGCGCATCATGCCTCCCGACTGGGAATAATTCCTCGGAAGGTCGTGTTGCTTTGCTCGATGCGGCTCCTGTCTATTTCCATTTTGTTAAGCGTGTCCTCGTAGATGAGGTTTAATCCGCTGCCGCCATCCATGAGCACTTTGGTGAGCCGAAATCCGTCCACAATTGGACTGAGGACCAAGGCGGCTGGTGCCCGGACTGTCCTGAATTTTGGTTCATCACCGGCGTTGAAAGTTATGGCCGTGTCGTTCCAGGGGTTTATTGCTGCGACTTGGCAGACTTCGGCGAGGTCGCGGAGTGCCCTTTTGCGCTGATTTTTTGAAGCAAAAGTTTCAAAGACCGTCAATACTCTGAGATCATCATCCTCCGGGGGGTGTTGTTCTGGGGTATTTTTGGTGAGGAAATCCTCGACGCTCTTGGCCACTTGCCGGAGTATCCAACATGCTCTAAGGCTATTGATACGTCTCCAATGTATCTATAATTTATGAAGTATTCATGCTATTATATTATCAACCTTGGATGTTTTATATGCATTTATATGCTATTTTGTATGGTTTTTGGGACTAACCTATTAACCTAGAGCCCAGTGCCAGTTTATGTTTTTCCTTGTTTTAGAGTATCGCAGAAAAGGAAAACCAAACGGAGTACAATTGACCTGAAACTTGACGGAGCTTATTTTTGGACCAGAAGAAGGCCAAGGAGTAAAAGAGTTGGGCTCGAAGAGTCCGGGGCTGCCCACGAGGGTGGGAGGCGCGCCCACCCCCCTGGGCGCGCCCCCCTACCTCCTGGACAGTCCGGAGACCCCCTGACTTGTTCTCGACGCCAAAACCTCTTATATATACAGAAACCTCCAGAAATTAACGTACGGAAGTTCCGCCGCCGCAAGCCTCTGTAGCCACGACAAATCAATCTAGGCCATCTCTGGCACCCTGCCGGAGGGGGCCATCATCACCAGAGGGCATGGAGGAGGATCCCGGAGGGGCCATCATCCCCATGAAGGCCAAGGACCAGAGGGGGAGCCTCTCCCCATCTAGGGGGGGCATGAAGGAGGAAGCACAAGGGGGAGAACCTCTCCTCCTTTCTCTCGGTGGCGCCGGAGTGCCATCGGGAGGGGAATCATCACCGCGGTGATCGTCTTCATCAACATCACCATCATCATCACCATCCTCATCTCTTTTACGCGGTCCTCTCTCCTGCATCCCGCTGTAATCCCTACTTGAACATGGTGCTTTATGCCACATATTATGATCCAATGATGTGTTGCCATCCTATGATGTTTTGAGTAGATATCCTTTGTCTTTGGGTTGATTGATGATCTAGATTGGTACGAGTTGTATGTTTTATTTTGGTGTTGTCCTATGGTGCCCTCCATGTCGAGCAAGCATGAGGAATTCCCCCTGTAGGGTGTTGCAATACGTTCATGATTCGCTTATAGTGGGTTGGTGAGTGACTGCAACACAAACCCGAGTAAGGGGGTTGTTGCGTATGCGAATAAAGAGGACTTGATGCTTTAATGCTATGGTTGGGTTTTACCTTAATGATCTTTAGTAGTTGCGGATGCTTGCTAGAGTTCCAATCATAAGTGCATATGATCCAAGAAGAGAAAGTATGTTAGCTTATGCCTCTCCCTCATATGAAATTGCAATGACGACTATCGGTCCTGTTAACAATTGCCTAAGACAATTCCGCACACCGATCCACCATTATTCCACACTCGCTATTTCTAATATTTAGTAATATATTCTAAATTTATGATAACAGCACATACTTTTATGTTTTAGCTCTCCGATATCATGCAAAGTTATCCTCTTCATACCCACAACGTAGTTTTATTTCTCATTTCTAGTTGGAAGCAAATGTTCGGTGTACGTAGAGTCGTATCAGTGGAAGATAGGACTTGAGAGAATATTGATCTTACCTTTAGCTCCTTTTGGGTTCGACACTCCATACTTATCACTTCCACCATTGGGAATTGCTACGATGATTCCTTGCACTTGAGGATTATCAAGCTCTTTTCTAGCGCCGTTGCCGGGGAGCAATAGCGTGGGGTTGATATTCTCGTGTGTGCTTGTTTGCTTTCTTCAATAAGTAGATTTTGTTTTTCCTTTTTGTTTTTGTTTAGTTGTGGGTGAAACATACAAAAAAAATTAAAGAATGAAAATACCAAAAAATTTACTTGCCTCTCATGCCTAAAAAGTTTTTCAAAAAGAGAAGTGATTGGAAAGTTATGCATTGAAGAAGTGAGGGTCGACCTTGAGCACTTGTGTTCATGCTCATGGAAACAATGTAGAATTTTTCATGGAAGTTTCTCTGTAAATAATTATCCCCTTGTGTATATCCATTGTATTATAAAAAGATAATGTGCCAAGCTTGGTTTTAGGATGATTAGATTGCTTGTTTACTATGTGCAGAACAAAAACAGAAACTTTGGCTGTAGTGCGTGATTTTACATTTTTTTACTGGATAGTCAAATGGGTCTGAAACTTTTTGCACATTACTTCTGTACAAATTTTCAAATTTATTTCATAATTTTTGGAGTTACAGAAGTTTACTAAACCTCCAGATTACTACAGACTGTCATGTTTTAGACAGATTCAGTTTTCTATGTGTTGATCGCTTATTTTGATGAATCTACGGGTAGTATCGGGAGGTATGAACCATGGTGAAGTTGGAATACAGTATATATAGTTCTAATATGAAATTGGAATGAGTTTGCAACAGTACCTAGAGGTAGTGATTTGCTTAATTATACTAACGGATCTCACAAAGTTTTTGTTAAAGTTTTGTGTGGATGAAGTGTTCGAAGATCGAGGAGCTATCAATATGAGAAGAATAAAGAGAGGCAAGAGTTCAATCTTGGGTATTCCCAAGGCACCCCAAGTAAATATTTCAGAGGATACTCAAGCATCTAAGCTTGGGGATGCCCCGGTTGGCATCCCATCTTTCTTCTTCAACAAATATCGGTATACCTCGGTTTTTGTTTTGTTCACATGATTTGTGTCCTTTGTGTTTTTCTTTTTCTTTAAAGAACCATGCTAGTATGAGATGTCCCTTCATCAATTTATAGAATACTTCATGTGCTTCACTTATATATTTTAAGTATGATCTTACGGGAATTGCTCTTTGAGCTTCACTTAAATCTTTTGAGTATGGTTTTATAGAATGCTTCGTGTGCTTCACTTATATATTTTGAGCTTGGATATTGGTTAGTCTATATTAATTGTAGAATGCTCCATGAACTTCACCTATATATTTTGGAGTATGAATAATACTATCATCTAAAGCGGGTTTGGAAGAGTGTCAACTTTAGGAACTAGTGATCCCGCTATTTCGAATGAGAAGAATTTTGCTTATGTGGAGAGTAGAAAATTTTATATGCTTGTAGATAATGAAAATAATGCTTTATGTGATGGTTATATTGTTGAATTCTTTCATGATGCTACTTAAAATTATTATGAGGGAGGAATATATGCTTGTAGGAGTTGCAATAATATCAAGTTTCCTCTCTATGTGCTTAAAGTTTTGAAGTTATACTTGTTTTGCCTTCCTATGCTAGTTGATTCTTGTTCCTATAAATTATGTGTTCACAAAATACCTAGGCATAGTAAGTTTGTTAGATTCAAATGTGCTAGTCATATTCTTCATGATGCTCTCTTTATGTTTCAATTCTTATCTTTTATGTGAGCATCATTGAAATCAACATGCCTAGCTAAAAGGCATTAAAGAAAAGCGCTTGTTGGGAGACAACCCAATATTTGCCCTTACTGTTTTTGTGTGTTTACATGATTAAGCTACTGTGGTAATCATGTTTTATAGCTTTTGTTTCAATAAAGTGCCAAGTAAGACCTTTGGGAAGACTTGGGTGAAAGTTAATGTGATCTTGCTGTAAAAAACAGAAACTTTGCGCTCACGAGATTAGCTACCATTTTTTACAGAAGAGTGATTTTGAGTTGATTCTTTTTGCAGAAGATTAATATACAAATTCCTCACGTCCACCAATTTATTTCATAATTTTGGAGTAGCAGAAGTATGGTTTCTGTTCAGATCATTACAGATTGTTCTGTTTCTGACAGATTCTGTTTTCATTGCATAGTTTGCTTGTTTTCTAGTTTCTATGGCTTATATTTCTCAATATAAATTGTAGAAATGATATGGTACATTATACATTATGTGGGGACAATTATGAACCTTGTCTTTGACAGTACCAAAGTGAATGGTTTACTCTTTATCATACTAACCTATCTCACGAAGTTTCGTTAAGTTTTGTGTGATTGAAGTTTTCAAGCTTTGGGTGAGATATCGATATGAGGAGAATAAGGAGTGGAAAGACCCTAAGCTTGGGTATTCCCAATGCACCACAAGGTAATATTCAAGGAATACTCAAGCGCCTAAGCTTGGGGATGCCCCGGAAGGCATCCCCTCTTTCGTCTTCAAAACTATCGGTATACCTTACTCGGAGCTATATTTTTATTCATCACATGATATGTGTTTTTCTTGGAGCGTATTTTAAATTTTACTTGCTGTTTGAATAAAATCATTGGATCTGAATTATTGAATGAAAAAGAATCCTCCCATGGCTAGTTAATTATTTGACTACTCAGTGTTCTTCACTTGTATCTTTTTGGAGTAGTTTGTCAATTTACTCATGTGCTTCACGTATATCCTATGAGTAAATGGTTGAATGAATTGAGTGTCATAAATCTGAATTTATATATGTTTCATGTGCTTATAACATGGGGAGTAATGACTTCACACATAATAAGTATAGGTAGTAAACTTATTGAAAGTTAGCAAATGTAGAATTGGTCACTTGAACAATTCATGAAAGAATATTGAAGGAAGAGAGATTTCACATATAAACATACTATCCTGGACATCTTTTGCAATTGTGAGCACCCATTAAAATATGACATGCTAAAAGGTTGATGTTGGACAAGGAAGACAACGTAATGGGTTATGTTTTCTTATATCTGAAATAAAATATATTGTCATGGATTATCCAACATGCTGAGCTTGCCTTTCCCCCTCATGCTAGCCAAATTCTTTGCACCAAGTAGAGATACTACTTGTGCTTCCGAATATCCCTTAAAACGAGTTTTGCCATAAGAGTCCATCATACCTACCTATGGATTGAGTAAGATCCTTCAAGTAAGTTGTCATCGGTACTTGCAATAAAAATTGCTCTCTAAATATGTATGATCCATTAGTGTGGAGAAAATAAGCTTTATACGATCTTGTGATATGGAAGCAATAAAAGCGATGGACTGCATAATAAATGTCCCTATCACAAGTGGCAATATAAAGTGACGTTCTTTTGCATTAAGATTTTGTGCATCCAACCTTAAAATTGCATGACAACCTCTGCTTCCCTCTGCGAAGGGCCTATCTTTTACTTTTATCTTCTACCTTATGCAAGAGTCATGGTGGTCTTCACCTTTCCTTTTTACATTTTATCCTTTGGCAAGCACATTGTGTTGGAAAGATCCTGATATATATATATATCCAATTGGATGTAAGTTATCATGAACTATTATTGTTGACATTACCCTTGAGGTAAAAGGTTGGGAGGTGAATCTATAAGCCCCTATCTTTCTCTGTGTCCGATTAAAACTTTGAACCTATAAATATCACATGAGTGTTAGCAATTGTGAAAGATTAAATGATAGTTGAGTATGTGGAGTTTGCTAAATCAAAGCTCTGACATAGACCCTTCCTGAAAATATGATTGTAATTGTTTGGTGACTGAAAATATAGTTTGTTAGTTTCAACGAAGTTTATGATCTATACTTTAACATGTGAATAGTTTGTTACTTGATCATGAAAAGTATTATGAGATGAGCTACTGTTATGACATATAATGATGCTAGAAAAAGTGATTGGAACTATCATTGATCAAAATTTTGCACTTGCTAGCATTCACACTTCATAAATTATTTCTTTTATCATTTACCTACTCGAGCATGAGCAGGAATTAAGCTTGGGGATGCTGATACGTCTCCAACGTATCTATAATTTATGAAGTATTCATGCTATTATATTATCAAACTTGGATGTTTTATATGCATTTATATGCTATTTTATATGGTTTATGGGACTAACCTATTAACCTAGAGCATAGTGCTAGTTTCTGTTTTTTCCTTGTTTTAGAGTATCGCAGAAAAGGAAAACCAAACGGAGTCCAATTGACCTGAAACTTGACGGAGCTTATTTTTGGACCATAAGAAGGCCAAGGAGTAAAAGAGTTGGGCCAGAAGAGTCTCGGGCTGCCCACGAGGGTGGGAGGCGCGCCCACCCCCCCCCCCTGGGCGTGCCCCCTACCTCGTGGACAGCCCGGAGACCCCCCTGACTTGTTCTCGATGCCAAAACCTCTTATATATACAGAAACCTCCAGAAATTAACCTAGATCGGAAGTTCTGCCGCCGCAAGCCTCTGTAGCCACGAGAAAACATTCTAGGCCCTCTCTGGCACCCTACCGGAGGCGCCATCATCACCAGAGGGCATGGAGGAGGATCCCGGAGGGGCCATCACCGCCATGAAGGCCAAGGACCAGAGGGAGAACCTCTCCCCATCTAGGGGAGGCCATGGAGGAGGAAGCACAAGGGGGAGAACCTCTCCTCCTCTCTCTCGGTGGCGCCGGAGTGCCATCGAGAGGGGAATCATCACCGCGGTGATCGTCTTCATCAACATCACCATCCTCATCTCTTTTACGCGGTCCACTCTCCCGCACCCCGCTGTAATCTCTACTTGAACATGGTGCTTTATGCCACATATTATGATCCAATGATGTGTTGCCATCCTATGATGTTTTGAGTAGATATCCTTTGTCTTTGGGTTGATTGATGATCTAGATTGGTACGAGTTGTATGTTTTATTTTGGTGCTGTCCTATGGTGCCCTCCGTGTCGCGCAAGCGTGAGGGGTTCCCGCTGTAGGGTGTTGCAATATGTTCATGATTCGCTTATAGTGGGTTGGTGAGTGACTGAAACACAAACCCGAGTAAGGGGGTTGTTGTGTATGGGAATAAAGAGGACTTGATGCTTTAATGTTATGGTTGGGTTTCACCTTAAAGATCTTTAGTAGTTGCGGATGCTTGCTAGAGTTACAATCATAAGTGCATATGATCCAAGAAGAGAAAGTATGTTAGTTTATGCCTCTCCCTCATATGAAAATGCAATGACGACTATCGGTCTTGTTAACAATTGCCTAAGACAATTCTGCACACCGATCCACCATTATTCCGTAATATATTCTAACTTTACGATAGCAGCACCTACTTTTATGCTTTAGCTCTCCGATATCATGCAAAGTTATCCTCTTCATACCCACAACGTAGTTTTATTTCTCGTTTCTAGTTGGAAGCAAACGTTCGGGGTACGTAGAGTCGTATCAGTGGTAGATAGGACTTGAGAGAATATTGATCTTACCTTTAGCTCCTTGTGGGTTCGACACTCCATACTTATCACTTCCACCATTGGGAATTGCTACGATGATTCCTTGCACTTGGGGATTATCAGCTATGGGTTGGCATGCTGTCCGGTGTTGCATGTATTTTGCATGGCCTATCAAGCCATCCCTCCAGAATGGTTCCGCGCCCCATTATGTGCTTAGATTTCTTTACTATTGGATCTGGTGCACCGCGAGGGTGCACCCTTTTTGTCCGGACGAAGGGTTGAGTGGAGACTGGTGGTTCCCAGAGAGCTGCCTGAGTTTTCCAGGCGCTTTCCATTGCGCAGTACTTCTGTACGATGGTTGCCAAGTCAGCAAAGTGTAATACGCGACGGCGATTGATGGCGTTGAGGAGTCCTTCGTCCGTGCAATTATTACGGAATGCGGAGATCGCGTCTTCGTCGTGGCAATCTTTAATCTTGTCTTTGCCAAGGACGAATCTGGCCCAAAAGTGATGGACTATTTCCTGAGACTGCTGCCGTATGTACATGAGATCGCGTCTATCTGGGTGGGTGGGTGGTTTTAAATCTGAACCCCGACCCAATTTGGAATCCGGAGTTTGAAGAACTTCCGAACTTAATAGCTCAGGCTCCGGGATATTAACTGGTTTTTCAGGCCCATCGTCCGATTCTAGGTTCGGAGGGTGGGCTATGTCTTTTCGGAGGTAGGTGTCCGGCTCCTCGAGCTCGGAGATCCGAACACAGTTCGTCCTCAGTATAGAGGAGGAGTTGTCGTCCTGCTCCTCAACTACCGCTATCTAGTGGGTGATCGGTGGAGTTTTAATTTCTCTCTGGTCGGATTTAAGCCCAATCCGATCGTAGTCTGTAGCGACCCCCAAGGCGGCGATGCGATCTAGAAGTTTGTTTAAAGACGATAACTCCGTCAGATCCATCCATTTAGACTGTTCGGAGTCAACGCGGAGGCGATTTTTGATGACTCAAGAAATCATCGTCAGCTTAACGGCCGAACAGGCGGTCATGGTGAAGCCGCCCAGCCGGAGGGTTTGGCCTAGGGCCAAGGCTCCTCCAGAGGTGATATTTTCCTTGACGACAAGGCGAGCCATCAACCCTTTTTTCGATGTCACAGCGGAACTCTCAATGAAAGCACCAATGTCGGTGTCAAAACCGGCGGATCTCGGGTAGGGGGTCCCGAACTGTGCGTCTAAGGTCGATGGTAACTGGAGACAGGGGACACAATGTTTACCCAGGTTCGGGCCCTCTCTATGGAGGTAATACCCTACTTCCTGCTTGATTGATCTTGATGAATATGAGTATTACAAGAGTTGATCTACCACGAGATCGTAGTGGCTAAACCCTAGAAGTCTAGCCTGTATGACTATGATTATCCGTCCTCTACAGACTAAGCCCTTCGGTTTATATAGACACCGGAGGGAACTAGGGTTGTACAAAGTCGGTTACAGAGAAAGGAATCTTCATATCCGAACCCCAAGCTTGCCTTCCACGCCAAGGAGAGTCCCATCCGGACACGGGTGGGAGTCTTCAGTCTTGTATCTTCACAGCCCATCAGTCCGGCCCATGTCCTACAGGCCGGACGCCCGAGGACCCCTTAATCCAGGACTCCTTCACCCCCATCGAGGACGAGGAGATGGCCCCCGAAGGGATGGGATCCCCCGGTGAGCTGCACAAGGTAAAAAATAATGGCTCACCATACTTGTGGTTTTTGATTATTTGCAATGTGCTTGCTAATATGTTAGGGTTGTGCAGGTGCCGGTGGATGTCCTTGATGATTCCGATGTTGCAGCCCGTCCTGTGGACAACGCCCTAGAGATCGTTTTCGATGTCGCGATCCGTCCTGTTGACATCGCCCCGGAGATCGATTCCGATGCCGCTGTCCATCCTGTGGACATCGCCCCAGAGATCGATTCCGATGTCGCGGTGGACATCGCCCCAGAGATCGATTCCCATGCCGATGTCCATGCTGTGCTCATTGCCCGAGAGATCGATGACAAAAAATAGTTGGTCGCGCTAATCCTTCATGGTAGTTTGCATTGTGTTTAATTACCAGAACGATGCGTGTTATCAAACCATCTTAGGGCTAGTGCACTATCTTGTGTGGGCGGTACTTGCTACTTTTGTTTGATAGTGAATCATGCGAACCCTCTCCGAGTTGTGGAAACAGATGTATCCTCACCAGCTATTGATGTAATATTTGGCATGCTTAGATGTAAGTTTGAACTGTTTATCATATCAGCAGGGCTTGTTTGATGATTCTTGGTGTTAGTAGGCTAGCTACTGTGCGAGCTATAGTACTTGCAAAACACTCACTGAAGAGAAATGTTGGGGCTGATGAGCTCGTGGTACGCTTATACTGATCCGTCGTCGACCGGCCAATAGCCCAAGCTCCTAAAATTGTAGGCTTAGCGATCGAAAAGACAATAGTCGACACGGATACATTTGGCCTCCTTTGGTTTGTAGGAATTTTATAGGAATTCTATAGGATAGGATTTGCAAAGGAAAAATTCCTTTGAAGCCCTTTGGTTTGTAGGAATGGATTCCTATTCCTATGTAGGATAGGAATCAATCCTTCAAATTTTGGAGGGAAACAACATTAGCCTAGACTCAATGGAAAAATTCCTATCCTATGCACCAAATGACATCTCTTCCTCTACAGGAATTGAGATGCGTGTCATCTCACTTCCTATGATTTTTCTATTCCTATAAGATGTCTATCCTATGAACCAAAGGAGGCCTGAAATGGAGGGAGTACAAATCCAAGGCGGGCTAGTTTGGCCTAGTGGATTTCAGTGATATGACGTGGTACAGTGTCGTCCAGTCTTCGCGTGCGGTAGCAGTACTGCGGGTACAATAAGTTTTCTTAAAGAAGCGGAATTCAACGAAGTCATGATGGTTCCTTCGTCCGACCAACTTACAGTGGGTAAGGTTGGGCCTGCGCTACGACCGGGGTGGACCAGGATAATTTTGTGCATGGCAGGTGGACAAGGATGGTTGACGTCCCACATGTCAGCGAATGAAAGTATTCTTTCCTATATAGAGGACGAGCAATGAGTATTCATTGTTTATTTTTTATGAAAGCTATTGTCTCCACTGTTACGACGGAGGAGTGTGAAACACGGCAGCCCAGTGAACTTGGCATGTGCACCACTCCCTCCTTCCTCATGTAATACTACCATAGTGTTGACTATAAGGTTGGCTATAAGGTTACAACTCTTTCTCACTTTCTCTCTATCTATTTCCTCTCAAATGTTTTTTACCTTTCTTTTTTAGACACAATTGTTTTTTATGCCTCTTTTTTATAGAATTAGTTTTTTTATACCTAGGAGCACGTGTAGAGACGGGCTCCTGCAGATCCCACTCCTTGACTTTGTCAATGCCTCTCTCTCCTACACATAAGGCTGGTCATAGTGGGAGTAACTTAACAAGTAACAGAACACACTTCAAGAAAAGTTTGCTTATGTGGCATATAGTTAATGAGGAGAGAGGTGTTCGGAGTAACATAATATGTTACTGTAACATGACGCGTCCCAAGACAAAATGAGTCTACGTCTTAATAAATGATGGCTTGGATGATACTATACATATGTTACTCCCCACTATGAATGTAGTAACATAGACTAGTAACATATGCATGTTAGTAGTCTAAGTTACTCCCCACTACGACTAGCCTAAGCGGGATTAGGGTATGTACAATGGTTCTATTGTAGGGATGCCACATAGGATAAATGATGAGGTGGAGGAAAGAGAAATCATAAGAAAACGCTTGTCTTCTCTTATTTAAGAGAAGACAAGAGATGATCTCTTTGCACAATATGTCTCACGATGTTTTTAGGAATAACTAGTTATTGAAGATAAGGCTAAGAGATGATCCATTGTACACATTTTTTTGTTCGTCTCTAAATTACATGCAAGACTTATGATAAGACCATCCTATCAACCATGGTACAGTTATCAACCATGGTACTACTTGCTATGAATGCGGGCAACTGGCGTCTGAGAGCATCCACAATGTATCATTCTGCTGCCTCTAGACTTGCCTCTAAGCCCTTAGAGGTTGTCGCTATACACTGCTGGACCAAGCCTCTAGGGAAAATTCTCTAGCGTCGCCTCTAACACAAGAGGCTGCCACTAAGCCATTTCTTTGCACTAAAATAATTCCCTGGCCCTACTTACAATCCCTTTAGCACATATATTTGTTCAGATTTGGCCTGAGATGGTTGCAGAGAGTAAATATTTTATGTTACATATGGCCTCCACCTTAGAGGCTGCATGTCATAGCTATACATTGTGTTTCTTTTAACACACTATATATTGCGCTACATATGCCCTGAGGGGGGAGCGCGCGGGGGGAGGTGGTTAGAAGCGGGCTTGGAAGCAGTCCGGACTCCCGCATGGCCCACCTCACATTATCACCATATATATTTCTTGGAGTCCGTGCGCAGCAAGCGGGCGATCTCTTCTCCCTCCCCCGTCTCTCTCTTCTCAGCCGACGCCCGCCGAGCGATTAGATTTTGGCTATTGACAGTTTATTCAATTGCAGTCCCACATGTCAGTGAAAATGAGAGACAACGCGTGTCCCCTCTAGTGAGCGGCGTGCGAGCCGGACTGTCAGGGGTGCAACGCGTACGAGTCATAAGTGTGCCGCCTTTTCCTTTTGAACTTGCAAAGCATAACATTTTCGTGCGATCGATCATAGCAATCCAAAAAAAATGACGAGGGCGGTGCTTTCCCGCGCGTTAGGCGGGCTAGTTTGAGTGATATGATGTGCTACAGTGCCGTCCACTTGCTCCATTTTTAAGTAAGCAAGAGTCTACACTCTTGCGTGGGAGGAGTGCGAAACACGACGGATCTGATTTTGATCGAGGGATAACCGTTCCCTGTGAAATAATGGAGCACTGTTAGCGATTATATCACGATAGTTAGGGCATCTCCAGCGCTGGCCCTCAAATTTACACCGGCATCTATCCGAGGACACTGATGGATGCCATCCAATGCTGCCGCATACCTTTCGACAACTATATGAACTAACCGGACGAAATTCGTGCAAACAAAGCAAATTTCAAATAAACCAGATGAAATTCATTACATTTTGAAAACTTTTCCTATAAACTGGACGAAATTCATTACATATTTCGCACAAACCATACTAAAACCTACTGTAAACCTAATCTAAACGATCGCCGGCGCCCGACCACCATGTCCGGCCATGAACCCGAGAAAGCCGGCCATTGCCTTTGCCTCCTCCTCATCCGCCTGGATAACCTCCTCCTCCGGAGCACAAGGTTCTGAAGATTTCCGCCTCCACGCCACCGTCAAGCGCCTAATCGGCCGCCGATGTTTATCCCACCAAGCTTGGCGTCGACTGAGTGGAGGAGCGGTGGCCTTCCTGGGACCAGAGCGGCGGTGACCTACCGTGTACTACTCTTCCTCGCTGCCGGCTACGCCCGTGCACGTGCGCCGGCTTCGTGGTCGTGGCGGCGGAGGGCGGCCGGGGGGAGTCGGCGATCTCTATCGTCTACTCCTGCGACAGTACGTCCAAGAGAGCTTTGGAGCGCGCCCGGAGCGAAGCCGCCGATGTCCTTCGTCTGCTCCTGCAACAGTACATCCAAGAGAGCATTGGAGCGCCAGGAGGCCATGGTTGGAGTGGTGCCGACAGAAGGAAGGGACCGGAGGAGAATGAGTGTGGGTCTTTGGCTATGGATGGGAGCTGGGGCTCAAGCTAATATAGCGGGCGAATGGCAATGAGCCGCGGCAGACGGATGGACGGCTGGCACTGGAGTAGGTTCGTCGGCAGCCGCGTGTCATTAATGTGGGCGGCGGATGGAAGGATAGCCGTGGTGTCGTTAACGCGGAACAGTCGCTTGCACCGGGATGCCGCGCGGGTGGCGCTCTCTCGGCCGTCCCGTTGCTGCAATGCCGGCGCCAGTGAGAGCTCGCGTCGGGTGTGAATGCGGACGGTGCTTCAGTGACTTGACCGCAGGTGCGTTGTATCACTGACATGTGGGCCCAACAGGCATCTGGCCCGCATGTCAGTGACACACCAACTGCACCTGCAGTTAAGGCCGGTGAATGCGGCATTGACGTTCTGGAGAGACGGTGACCGTTTCAGGCGAGAGCGCACGCTAGCGATGGAAGGGGTTTCGGTAGGCCAGGGCGGTCAGACGCTGGCGTGGTGGTAAAATGTGAACTCATGGATGACGAGCCTTTGAAGCTTATGCGGCACGTATTGACAACCAGACGTCCATGCAACCGCTCTTGTCGCCAGCTAGCCTTCGACGACCACCATTAGACACCACACAACCATGCATAACTTATGAATAATGGACGAATCGATCAGACACACACTCGTGTGTAGTGGCACTATGATCGGTTGCTCACGATAGTACATACTCCGTACCATAGTACCCTCTCTAGCTAGGCTGTTTTATAGATTGTCGTTGTGATGGACGATATACATGAGCAAGGCGCCGAGTCACGAGTATGACCGTTGGTGTTGGGCCAGGTGAATACATGCTCGGTGTTCGCGGAGGCCTCCAGCAAACGTCTAAACAGTAATGTCACATACGCATAATTTTGGTTTTTATTTCTTTCTCCACTGACAGGTAGGCCCGCATAGATAGATAGATAAAGAACACGAGCTGATGAGGTGCATGCGGACTGTTTGACTGGTCAACCAGACAAATACGGAGCTATACGCTGAGCCAGTGACCGTATAATCACCATATCTCATATACAATGATCAAAGTGAGCTATCAAGACAAGTTCGATGACCACCAATGCATTTTACTCGGTAATAAATGACCAGGATTGAAGGGGAATCCAAATTTCCTTCGTCTTCTGTCCCTGAGCTCTTAAAAAACCAATGCACTTTACGGTTCTCCGGCCACTCCACCCCAGAGCTGTCACCAAGCGTCGTTCATGCCACCGCGCCGCACACTAACCGGTAAGGAAGCGATGGCATCCCGCCGCGCCGAGTTCCTTGCCGCCCACGACCACACACAGAATGGTAGGGAAGCGGTGGCATCCTGTCGTGCCGAGTTCATCGCCGCTCGCGACCTCACACCTATGTGGGCGGAATTTGAAGCTGCCAAGGCCGAATGGGCGGTAGAGCAAGAGGCGGCCAAAGACGCACAGAGGGAGCGGAAAAGTCAGAAAGCACTCAAGAAAAGAGAGGCCCGCCGCCGCAAGAAAGAAGAGGACGCACGCGCTGCTGCGGAGAGGTTGGTGGAGATCCAAGCATTGTGGGGTGTCGCCGACAAGCCCGGGAAAGAGAATGACAGCGTCTGGCCAGCATGTGAGAAATAGTAGTACTAGTAGTTAGTGTGTGTGTCTGTGTCGCCCATACGTTTGTTTAATTAATTACGAGCATGTACCAGTACTACTAGTTACTACTGTAGTTTTTAGAGCAAATTACCAGTACATTAGCCTAGACTCAATGGAAAAATTCCTATCCTATGCATCAAATGCATCTCTTTCTCTACATCTCACTTCCTATGATTTTCATATTCCTATAAAATTCCTATCCTATGAACCAAAGGAGGCCCTTGCTGGAGTAACTACTGTAGCTAGCAGTACTACTGGTACAGTGTTTTCTTCAAGAAGCGGAATTCAACGAAGTTATGATGGTTCCTTCGTCCAAGCAACTTCACAGTTGGAAAGGTTGGGCTTGTGATTTGACGGCTCATTAGTAATTACTACGGTGCGACGGCCGGGGTGACTCTCCCTTGGAGTTCTGCGGGCATGGCAAGTGGACCAGGATGGTCGACGT
Organism: Triticum aestivum; assembly: GCF_018294505.1. Classification (NCBI taxonomy): domain Eukaryota; kingdom Viridiplantae; phylum Streptophyta; class Magnoliopsida; order Poales; family Poaceae; genus Triticum; species Triticum aestivum. Next base: position 177,129,707 of record NC_057811.1, read on the forward strand.
CCCACATGTCGACGAACGGAAGTATTCTTTCCGATATCGAGGAGCAAGGAAACCGCGTGGTATAGTATCACTGGTGATTTATATTTATTTTTTATTTCTGATGAATGCTAGCGTCTCAACTCTTACGACGAAGGAGTGCCAAACACGGCACGTGTTGGATGTCCCACACGTCAGCGAATGGAGTGGGACATGAACAGCGTGGTAGAGCATCTCCACTTCTGGGTCGGAGACCACACGTAGTAGTACTACTGTACTAGTGGTATGAACGATACAAAGTGCGACCTAGAGAGAAAGACACGTCTAGTTGGAAGGTCTCGGGGCATACACGTAAACAAATATAAAACCTAATATGTGCCTCCAATTAATATAGTAGTAGTAGAGTACTTAGGCACGTACTCCATAACATCACCGGGCATTGCACGTACAACATTTAGTGGTAGTAAGAGACAAATGCCTATATGCCACGCATGTTCATACTATTTATGCCTTTCTACTTCACTTACTGCGCTACATTACTCGGGTTCGTACATCCACTCCTGGGTACATGTCAGTCTCATAGTTCCAGTCCCACGTGTTCTTCATAGATGGAACGATCCATAACTGTGGGCAACGGGAGTCCATATCATTGCAGTTAGTGTGGCTCCCCATGATGGAGACTCATCCAAACTATGGCCAGCCTCGACGCGGAGCAGTCGCGTGCACCGGGAAGCAGCGCTCTCTCGGCCGTCGCGCTGCTTCAAAGCCAGTGCCAGTGAGAGGTCGCCTCCGCTCTGGCCGGGCATTAATGCGGCACTGACGTTCCGGGGCAATGCTGACGGTTTCACGCGGGAAGCGCGCGCCGGCAAGGGAGGGGGTTGGGTCGGCCAGGGCGGTCACACACGGGCATGGTGGTGGTATTGGTTTTGAACCTTTTCAGGTGTAGTACTGGTAGTTTGCAAAACTACTCAATTATTGCACTCAGTTTTCTAAGAAAATGTGGTAAAAATGTTACTCCACAGCCTGCTTCCCTTCTCCTTCCTCTTCCACCGCCCGCGCACGTCCGCGGGAAGCGACCGGTCAACCCTTATATAGGAGTGCTAGCACAAAAAATGCATGCATGACCACTAAAATTTCCAGATTAAAGCGCCGCTCCGGCGGGAGTATGGCGTATGTCGTTACCTTCGGCCGGGCCATGGCTACCGGGCTACGGCGACCAGAGAAGAGGCGGCGGGAGGGGAATGAATGCAGCTACTGTTTGGGTTTGTCGTCCGGCTTAAATAAATGCGCACCATCACGTGTACCCGCGGGTGCACAAATTGTAACATACGTGTCTGCTTAAGTGGGCGTCACGTAACTGGTGTGTGTGAGAGATTCTGAGAGACAGAGTGCGTGTGTGTGACTCTACTCTTCGGACATGTACTCAACCTTTTGCATCGGGATATAAGTATAATGGTATTACACTTTAGCTAGTGATTTACGTGGCCATGTTAACGTGGTTGTGTAAAAAAATGTCACTTCCTGCGCGTGATGTGCGTTATATAATTACTAGCAAGATGCTCATGCATTGCACGGAACATCAATATGCATTTTTTTACAAAACACCTGTTGTGATTGACCCATGCAGGAGTAATCCCATGTGTAAAAACTAATGATATCTCGAGAATTTTATCGGAAAACTGGTATCTCGACAATTTCATCGAAAAAATGAAAGATGAGAGATAAGGTGAGGAGGAGTGGAGCGTGGTGGTGACCGGTGGTCGGACTGGGCGGAGGCATGGGGATGGACGGTGCTGGGAGGCGGCAGCGGCCACCATGCTAGATTGTTCCAGAGACTTCCTTTTTTAATTGCTCAGCAATGAGGTTGTGGGAGATAAGGACGATGAACGAGGCAAGGCCTTGTCTGTAAATGTGGAGAGAGGTGCGGGTATCTTTTGTAAAATTGTCATAGTTTGCTTTCTATCCGTCAGATATAGATCGGACGGTCTATATTACAAGATGGCAGGCACACCATCATCACCATCTCGTTTTTCTATAAGAGTAGAGATGATAAGTTTGCTAACTACTAAAGTAAAGTGGAATTTGTCCATGTTATACAAGTAAATTAAGGTGATTGCTTATCATACGGGTAAGGTTGGATGAAGGGTGGTAGGAACAAATGCTCCGCCTAGAGCATGTGTGTGTGAGATGGAGTCTTAGTGTGTGGGGGGGTGCGTGTGTGTGTGACGCGGGGTCCTCGGTGGCGGATGTAATTTAAGTGTGTGTGGATTCATCATAGTGTATGACAGGGGCCACCAACGAGGGGGTGCGAGAGAGAAAAGGCCCGTAGAGAGGGAAGAGAAGGCGTGTGCGCGTGAGAGGAGTCGACATCGTGAGAACGTGTTTGTTCGAGAGACACCAAGGAAGACTACTATATATCGATGGTGCATGTAGGTGGGAATTAAACGAAGGGATGGTCTTATTGGTTTCGGGGATATAGGGGAAGAGTGAGAGAGGGGGGTAGCTAGAAGGAGATTGTTAAGTGTGAGTGTGTGTTTTACCCATCCAGGCGGAAGTTATGTGCACACAAGAAGAGAACGATTCGATGTGACGTTAGGGTTGAGGGTAATTAACTATGTATGGAGACATAGGAGACCTTGAATGTGCATGTGCGAGAGGTATACATGTATACACGGGGTGTGTGTGTGTGTGCGCGCGCGAGCATGATCGAGATAAAAGAAAGAAGACATAAGTCATAAGATCAACGATATGGGAGAGATCGGTGTGACAATATGCATGCATGTGAGAGTGCAGGGAAGAAGGCTCGATAATTGAGCATCTGTTTTTGTCTTTCAGAGATAGTGGCATGGGCTGGAGCATGCATCTATGGCGAGCAGAGGGAGCGAGACACAACGATTGTGCAAAAGAGATCAACCTATAAATGCATGCATGGAGAGACATATATAGTGTGCGTGATAGGAAGCAAGAGTGCGTGCGAGAAAGAAATGTTGACGGAGAAACTACAGATAGATACAGAGATAGAGATGCTAGATAGAGGGACATCGGCTAGTTTGAGTGTTGGAGATGACCACCGGGTGGTTCAGAGGGTGAAGTTATGTGTGTGTGAGAGAAAGATAAAAAGAGGGTACTTGACTGCATGTAGAGAGAAACATATATAGTGTGTGTGATAGGAAGATGCTAGCTAGCTAGTGTGTGTTAGAGATAGGAGTCGAGTGGATCATAAGGCTGAGTTATGTGTGTGTGGGTGTGAGAGAGATAGAGAGAGTGTGCATGTGAGTCACATACAAACAAATATCAGAGAGAAATGAGATCCCGAGAGATGGAGTTTTGTGTCTGCGAGAGAGAAAGATATTTCACAACGAGAGTGATAGCTAGAGAGACATATGAGGGAACGCAAGATATCTCTAGGGAGAGAGAGTGTGTGTGAGTGACATACAAGAGAATGGTGGAGAGATATGAAACCCTGGGACACAGAGTTTGCGTTTGTGTGTGAGAAAGTGATATTTAAGAGGAAGAGTCGTAGCTTCTCATATCTAAGGAGCGAAAGACATCTCTGTGTGAGAGGGGGTGTGCGAGTGGCACACAGGGGAATAGTAGAGAGAAATGAGACCCCGGGAGACGAAGTTTGTGTTTGTGTGAGAGAAAGAGATTTCACATGGAGAATTATAGTTAGAGACACATAGCAGGGAGCGAGATATACTTAGAGAGAGATACAGTGATGAAGGTCGAGGGAGAGAGTACCGTCAGTGTGTTGCGAAGATAAAAGACCATTGTCAACATACAGGTAGCACGAGAGATACCCGAGAGACGATGAACACGTATAGGTCTAGAGAGATACTCCTATATAAGCATGAGTGATAGCTATATGAGACGAATATCTGGATTAAAGGGGATTCAAATATTTAAACTGGAGTTCACGACATCGATAATATCATAACGCAAATTGGTGTATGAACATGCATATTCATTTGAATTTGGGGACACGTGTAATGTTATATAGTTTATCAATATTAGTGGTCCATAGATTCTTTAATTAGAGACAATGCATGATTTATATGCAATTAATGTCTAAACGGGATTACACTATGTTGCGTGTGTGAAACACATTATACATGTTTGAGAAGTAAAAGAACCTCATGAAACACACATTAATTGGAGACAGTTAGCGAGGAATGCATACATTGGATTTCAACATAAAGTGGTTTCAAATATTTGGAAATCCAAATTAAGATGGATACAACCTTATGAATCTGAGATCATGCCATTTGGAAACCATATTTATGTATAAAGGGTGTTGTGCTTTTGAAAGTATATATAAAAATGATGTATATAGAATTTTATTCCAATCGCAAATGGATCCTGCCCGAACAAAAATAGAATACAAACTGGATTCGAATTGAGTTGGCACGGTAAACGTGCACTCTTGCTCTGCAAAAATTTGAACGAAGCGGGGAAAGTCGCAGTAACCGCCCGAAATCAAAATCTGCGAGATGGAAATTACTGCCTATCCCTGACACGCAAAGCCTACCGGCTCGATTTCTATAGGTTTCGATAGGGGTAGGTTTGTAATTTCACTCAAACGTGACATAACCGCCTCTCACCCGGATTCATACACGGTGGGCGCCAAAACACAGTGTCTCCTCGGCCGAAATCGACTCCCTCCCGATTCATACACGGTGGGCGCCAAAAACAAACTCTCGTCGGCTAATATTCGGTGTATGCGAGATTACCGTCCTATCCCCAACCGACTTATATTGTTGTGATGTAGGAAATTTTAAACGGGGGCTAAGTTTGTAAATTCCTCGCATTTGAGACAAGCGCGCCCTGAAGACATGGTTCCCCCTTCCTCTCTCCCTCCATTTCCCCATTCGTACTCTGTGGGGGCCAAAACACCCTCTCCACCCCAGCCTCCTTCGTCTGCCACCCCATCCACCGCCGTCCTCCTCCACCATGCCGGAGCTGATACCCCGACACCGTCGGCCATTATAAGAGATCGACCTCTCTCATCCACTGCTTCGGACCGGGATCCTTGCATCCCGTCCTCTTGCTTCATCCCCACCGTCGTCCACCTTGCCGGCACCGCTCCTACGACTGTCTCGTCCACCGCGCCCTGCCGCCACTATCTACCCTCCTAGATCTGCTTCCACGCTGTCGACAGCCATCGCTACCGCAGCACCACCAAATTCTCAGCAGATGCATACACGGCGCCGCACCAGAGGCGGTACTCTTTCATATCTGCTCAACTTATTTATCGCAGCAAGAAAATAGATCGCCACTGCTTTACTCTGATTTCTTGTCCATCACTTACTTGCTAGTTGAAAGCAAACATTGGTTGCGAAGTTGCCTTTGTCCGGTTTGCACCTTCAGATCCGCCATGGCACGCTCAACACTATACTCGCAATGCTTATGGTTTTCCCCTTTCATATTCCACACTAGTTAAATGACAATAGACTAAATTTCAAAATTGGGTCAGTCGATTTTTGAGAGCTTGCCGGAGTTCGCCGGTGCGAAGGAAGGGGCTCGGGTGGGGACGGTGGTTGTGGGGGCGGTGGCGGGGCCTCGCCGAACGAAGAAAACTCGACGCGGGTGGGGGCGGGATGGGGGTGGGGGTGGCGGAGGAACACAGGCGGCGGGGGCGGTGGTTCGGCCGGTGGACCGTGCGGTGTTTTGCATGGGAAGAATCAGAGACGAGGAAGAAGAAGGGTTAGGAGACGTAGGATCTTCATCCAACAACCTGAAATGGTCAACTGACCCAAATGACAAAAGTCACGCGACTTGCATGCAGACATGCTGAAAGTGCTAGTTATCGACTAGAGGGGGTGAATAGGCGATTTTTATGAAAGTCCTCAAAACATGAGAGTTTTGAAGACAAACAATAGAAATGAACCTATAAACATGCAGCGGAAGGTAGACTACACTAGACAAGCCATAGTCAAGCAAGTATGAAGCTAAAGCACGAAGACTATTAGTAGCTAGGTAGTAAGGATCAGGATGCAAGATAGTATGAAGCCAATCAGAACAAGTAGTCACACAGTGAAGTCAAACAGATAATGTAAACATGCAATGACTTCACGAAGACAAACTGTAAGTAAAGAAGAGTGAGAGATAGAACCAGTAGCTTGGAGAGGACAATGATTTGTTCGACCAGTTCCAGTTGCTGTGACAACTGTACGTCTGGTTGGGGAGGCTGAGATTCAACTCAGAAGACCGTGTCTTCACCTTATTCCCCTTGAGCTAAGGACACCTAGTCCCCGCCCAATCACTCTGGTAAGTCTTCAAGGTAGACTTCCAAACCTTCACAGACTTCGTTCACCGCAATCCACAATGACTCTTGGATGCTCAGAACGCGACGCCTAACCGGCTGGAGGATTCACAGTCCTCAAGTGTAACAAGTCTTCAGGTCACGCAGACAGAAAGACTTCAGTGATGCCAAACACTCTTTGGGCTCTGGGTGTTTTGGGCTTTGTCCTCGCAAGGATTTCTCTCTCTCAAAAGCTTCGGAGGTGGGTTGCTCTCAAACGACAAAAGTCGTGCACTAACTCTGAGCAGCCACCAATTTATGGTGTAGGGGGTGGGCTATTTATAGCCACTAGGCAACCCGACCTGATTTGTCCGAAATGACCCTGGGTCACTAAGGAACTGACACGTGTTCCAACGGTCAGATTTCAAACACACGCGACAGCTTGCCTTGGGCTACAAGTAAAGCTGACTCATCCAACTCTGGATAAGATTTGCTCTCATTGTCTTCGCTCGAAGACATAGGATTTAGTTGAGCATCACTTCAGTCACTCTGACTTTGTTCACTTGGACCTCACTTAACAGTGCGGTGGTTCCTATGACTCAACAAAGAAGAAAAGGAAACTACGAAACAACTATGTCTTCGCATTCCATAGTCTTCACGTGAATGTCTTATCGAGTCATAATCTTCGTTGTGAATATCTTCACATACCACCTTTGTCTTCAATGTCTTCACACATTTTTAGGGGTCATCTCCGGTAGGTAAACCGAATCAATGAGGGACTACTACTTGTGTTATCCTGCAATTCCCACAAACACATCAGTCCCTCAACCAGGTTTGTCGTCAATCTCCAAAACCAACTAGGGGTGGCAATAGATGCACTTACAATCTCCCCCTTTTTGGTGATTGATGACAAACTGGTTGAAGTTTTCAACGGGGATAAAAGTATGTGAAATTGTAGAGGATTAAGATATTGTCTTCATAAGTAGCAAAAGGCTCCCCCTGAAGATGTGCATATAAGTATTTTGCTTTTGGAATGCAAATGCACATGGCAGGTTGTACTTGTGGTGATCCTCTTCAACTTATGAAGGCAATTCATCATGCATGAAAGGATATAACGAAGATAATGACATGCATAATGAAAAATGGACGTCTGCAATATGACTTCGTGCGGGATTTATCATCGCACATGCGGAATTTATCGTCGCATCACAAAATAGCATAACAAGTAGCAGACGACCATCAAGTTTAAATGTTACAACCCAAAGAACCAAATGTATCAAAAGCGAGAGTTCTAAGCACTTGGCAAAAGTATAGCAACCACCCACATATGGACCCCCTTGAAGACTATCAACTCATATGCTTCTCCCCCTTTTGTCAGTAAGGACCAAAAAGGTTTGAAGACATAGAGCTTCTAGTCGTTCCCAGAAGTAGAAGATGAAGCAGCAGAGTCGTCGTTGAGGTTCAGTGGTGCTGAAGAACTTGGTGCAGTGTCGATGCGCGGCGATGCAGGAGTTGGAGAAGTGAAATCATCTTCATCCTCGATGACTCTGGCATTCACAGTAGCTGTGGAATATGAGTATTCAGAGTCTTCAAGAGATGGAGTCCGACGCAGAACTGCATTCATGGGAGGCGTTGAATCGAACTTGAATCTTTCTGTGAAGCCATCTTGTTGAAGATCATCTTCAGAGCTTATCAGTGTCAGACCCTTCCACGTCCGCCGACAGGTTTCATGAGTGACAAAGGCATTCTTGGTGGCAAGGTTGCGAAGGCGGTTAACATCCACCAAGAGGCTTTGCATCTGATGCTTCAGCCAGTCATGATGCTTATCTTGCTTCTGATGAAGTGCAACGAGAAGCTCTCGGTCATTTAGAACACGAGAACGCTTTCGAGGCCTTTGGGCAATAGTGCTTTCAGTTTTAGCTTGAAGAGGTGCATGCATATTTCCGGCCAATGGATAAGCACGAGTATTGGGTATATGAAGACTTGGAATTGGCTGAGTGAAGCTTTGATGATCTGCGTTGTGAAGATAAAGCGGCTCCTTTGCGGGCTCAGGGTAAATGGCATCAACTGACAGATCAACCTCTGGTAAGAAGACAAGGTGGTTTCGTGCAGAGGGTTGATAGTTGAAGGCTGAGTGAAGCTTGATGAGGCGCATTACCCAGGGAGCATAGAACTTCAGGCCAAAAATGTCAGAGCCTGATGCAGCAAGTTGACGGATGAAGAAGTCTTGAGAATATAGAAGACCAACATCTTCATTGAACCTTCAAGCTTTGCATTTGGAGAATGTTCTTTGATAGGCCAAAGAGTTCGTCGTATGATGTGGTAGATAGTGCGTGGCAGATACTCAAGGTCTTCAACAAAGAACTCCCTAGGATATTCAGCATCTGGAGGCAAAGGCTTCATCATACTGAGCATCTGGCTCATGTCAGGCACGGGCTTCTGGAAAATGCTCTCCAAAGCATCACGGTGAAGCTGACAACCAGGTTCAAACAGATCACCTGGAGTGGGCAGGCCAGTGAGCTCAATGGTATCAAGAGCTTTGGCTTCATGATGGACATTGCCTGTCATCCAATCAAGGATCCATGTCTTCGGATCCTTGTTGTAGCTACGAATGTGGAGGGTGGCATAGAATTGTAGCAGAAGCTCTTCGTTCCAGTGTTCCTTATCTGTGACAAACAGCAGGAGTCCAGCATTTCTGAAGCAATCCAACGCTTTTTCCAAATAGGGCAGGCCAGCTATAGCTTCAGTGTCAAGACGCATATGTGGGAATATGCGCCCTTGATTGTAAAGAATGCAAGAGTAGTAGCTGCGCTGCTGATAGCTCCAGAACCGATCAGATGAAATCCTCAGCTTCGAGTATGGGTTCTTGTCGCTATCAAAGAAGGTGTTGTGTGCAATGAAGCCATTTACGTTGAATGATCCTGGCGCAGATGCAGTACCTGGAAACCGTGGCAGTCTTGGTTTTGGCTTCTGAACCTGAGGCCTGTGCTCCACATGATAATCAAATTGAGGTCCGGGAGCAGGCGAAGGAACCAGAATGGGCCATCTGACAGTGACAAGCTCGCCTTGATAATATGCTTGCTCCATGGTGTGTGGCCTTGGTGCCGGTACAGGAGCAGTGGTATTGGCAATGGCATCAGGATGTACATTGGTTGCAGGTGCATCATTGGCTTCAGACACTGTGTTCACTGCAGGCGCCACATTTGCTTCAGCCATGACAACATCATTGGCTTCAGTAGTGTTGATGGTGGCCGCCTCAGTATTTTCAACCTCCACTTGAGTAGCTGGAGGGTCGGGCACATACACGTTCTCCTCAAGAACAGCTTCTTGGTTGGTAGGGGGTGTGGCAACACGTTCTTCTTCTTGACGGGGTTCTTGATTTTCATCGGCTGATGCAGCCGGTATGTCTTCAGCAGCATTGGCTTCAGACGCAGAGACATTCACAGTAGGAGTGGCTTCAGGAAACACTTGTCGTGCTACTGAGTTGGGTTGCACTTCTCCTTCTGGAATGCTCAATGGAGCGACTTGTGGCCTTGGTCCTTTGCAAAGCCTGCGAAACGCGGGCGACGCCTGTGGAGAGGGAGTTGGCTGGGCCTCAAAGTCGTCGTCATCATCAAGCACCGGATTGGTGACTTGAGGTGGGGGAGTTCTCGGTGAATCTTGACTTGGAGTTGCTGGTTGTGGGTGATCAGCCCATGAGGCATCCTGAGTGATTGGCGTCAAAGGACGACCAATACTGATGAGTTCGCTGTTCGTGAGAACAGGCGATGATACTGGTTGGCTCTCAATCTGAGGAAGGACTTCACCATCATCTACATTGTCGTGAGGACCAATGTCTTCAGCTGCGGTGTTGTCAACAGCTGGATCTTCTTGAGCTTCAGGAGCCTCTGTGGTAGCAGGCTCGTGAACAATCAAACGATGCTCTTGGTGCGTGGACACAGGGCGAGCAACTGAGATTGGCTCGACGACGAGGGGCTCTGTGGGAGCAGCCCGGTCTTTCTTTGTCTTTCTTTTCTTGGTCGGTGGAGCATCATCAGTGGTGTTCTTGGACTTGCGCTTTCTGTCTTCGGCTTCTACTGCCCTTGTTTTCTTCAGTTCTGAAGCCACTGTGGGGACCTTAGGCTTCGAGCCTGTCATGCTGGCAGGGAAGACAATGCGAGGTTCTTCCCGCCTGGGTGCTTCAGCTGGGGCCACAGTTGACTTCTTTTTCTTGGCAGCCATCTTGGGGTCGATGCCAGGACGCCCAAGTGCCTTGCGCTTCTCAGCTTCATTGTAAGCTTGAACACATGTGGCAGCGAGAAGTTTCATGCGCTCGCGCGAACCTTTAGCTTCATCACGTTTCTTGTGAAACGCCTCCTTGAGCTCATGCATCATTTGCTTGAAGTTTTGGACGTATGTCACACTGAGCTTGGCCATATGCTTCTTGAACTAAGCCTTTTCATAGTCAATTTTGTTTTTCAGTTCAACTATTCTCTGAGCTAGAGCCAGCTCAGGAGCAATGGCTCCATGAAAGGAGACACTGAGGCCGATTGGGAGCTGAAGATCATCAAAACTGAGGTCTGGGTTATCAAACCATTCATCAATGAACTTGTTCAAGATGTCCACATCGAAAAGGGGAAGATCATTGAAGATTTCCGCCTCTTGCTTGCTCTTAATCAGCTGCTCAAGAGCATCATCACCACACTCATCATCTATTGACAGGTCAATGGCGTCAGTCTCATTCCTCAGAACGGCAGCTGGGGTCAGTGCTTGACCAGTATTCTGCATAGGCTTCTTCTTCTTCTCAGTCTTGGAGATGCGAGAAAGATCTTCAGACTGAATACTCGGTGCAGGAGGAGCAGTTGCCAATGGCTTCACAGTTACCAATGGCTTCACTCTTGAAGCTTTTGGTGCAACCGTGGGATTTGAAGCCTTAGTCTTCTTCTGCTTCTGCGGCTTAGGAGGAGCAGGCGCTCATCAAAATCAGCTTCATCTCCAGACTGATCCACTATAGCTCTCTGCGCGGCGATGTAGGAGAGGAGACCATCAAAGTTGTTAAAGGGGCCAATTCTGTTCTCATTGGCTTCACGGGTGCCATCTTCCCGAGGAGCAGATGGACCTGGGTTGAAGTCAACTCCAAATGCCTTCTTGTTCTTCACAGCAGAGTCTTTGGCAAACTTGAAGTTGCGTTTGAACAGATTGTCTTCGCGACGCCACAGCAGAGAAGATGGGTCAACATTCTCTGGCTGTGGTCCGTGAACCATGCATGGGTAGAAGCCTTGATCAATGGCTTCGGACTTGGACTTGGGTGGAAGACTTTTGTATAGGATATCTCCCCAAGGACGCCTGATGGCATTCTTCTCGGCATACTCAGTAGTGACAAATCTGTACTTAAACCATTCTTCTGCCCAGTATCTTCGAATCCATTGGATTTGATTTTTGCGTTCACCATAGGTTTCTTCTAGGTCTATCTTGTACAGTTCATGTAGATCTGGCGGCAAATCTTTGGATGTATTTCCACGACGCTGTCTGCCGCCCTTCCTAGCTGACTTCTCAGGTGCCATGAAGCTTAAACTGAATGGCTTCAAAACTAGCAAAGGCTTCCGACGGCTGGTCAGACAAGAACTGGCTTCAGGAGAATTTATGTGACTCTGTAAGAATTCTGCAAATGAATGCAGACTATGAGAACCAAGGGATTCTCCCACGGACATGTACCTGTGACAGCATTAGAGATGTGAGGGAAGGGGAAGAGGTCATATGCATTCTCAGAAGATTTTGAAGATAAATCAGTTTTGAAGACATTGACCTCATACCGCGAAGACATTCACTTATTTGTTGTGAGTTGGTTCCAGATTTGTACGAATCCAAGAATAGGTACAAGTGAGGAATCTAAATTGTAGAGAAGCATAAGTGAACAGACTAGGCATGATATGAGATGCAGAATGGGATAGATTCAACTTTGGAAGCATAGAAACCACTTTTGGTAAAGAAGAATGAATCTAACAGATCAAAAAGACGGTAAAAAGTAAGTTTTAATTACCACACGAAGAACTGCTAGACAGAGCGGAGTTGGAGGCCGAGCAGTTCGATCTCCCGTGCCCTAACTTGGCGATGGAAGACACCTACAGCGGCGGCGGAGGAGACGAGGTCCGCGGCGGCGGAGGAGACGAGGTCCGTGGCCGGCGTCGACGAGGTCGCGGCAGCTAAGTGCTTCGTCGTCGGCGTCGTCGCAAGCTAGCGGTGGCGCTAGGGTTTGTCGAGGTGGAAGAAAGATTTTGGCCGCGATGGGATGTGCATTTATAGGGAGAGGGACAGCACAACACAATTACGTAGGTGCCCCTGGCGGTTCACATCTGGGGGACACGTGGCGAACATGCAACACATTGGAAGTTGTTCCATGTTCCCACGTTCTCCTGGACTGTCGGGTGGTCGTTCCGGCTTCTCCGGTTTTCAGGCAAAAAGAAAGGATTGAGTATTTAAAACAGATTTAATGATTGTCTCTGTATCTTCTGCTGACAAGAACGCAGAGAAGACATTCGACAGTTTCAATAGAATGCATATGATTTGGATAGACAGAGTTTGAGGTAGGAGCATAGAAGAGGTTAGGGTCCGATTACATTCACTTAGATCAAAAGATTCAAGCAAGAAGACATAGCTATAAGTGAATGATGTAGAGGACAGAACACAATATATGTATATAACTGAGTAAGACCAAATCAATATAGTGAAGATAATCATGAACTCAAATCAATGTTGAAGACAAATCAAATGTGAAGACATTGCAATCGTAACACCAAGGGAAACACTTCAAACAAGAGTTTGGTGGTGGCGTTACCCACCGTATAGGAAGTATTAGACCCAGACACGGCGCACAATTATCGTGGCGCTCCGAAGTCAAATTCCGCATTAATGTATTCACACTTAGAGTGTATGTCTTCATTGATTGAAGATATACATTACTTCGTGTGTTGCACATCTAAGTCATCAACATGCATAAGTGTTAGGATGTGTGCCTAATCATAGGACATTTGAGGATTCCAAGATATTTAGCTCACACCGCAACTTGCAAAACCTTTTCTCATCCAAGGGCTTTGTGAAGATATCTGCCAATTGCTCTTCAGTGTTGACGTGAATGATGTCAATATCTTCCTTCATGACATGATCTCTGAGAAAATGATGACGAATCTCAATGTGCTTTGTCTTCGAGTGCTGAACAGGGTTGTTGGCAATCTTGATGGCGCTTTCATTGTCGCAGTAGAGTGGTACTTGTTTCAGATGGATGCCATAGTCCTTGAGTGTTTGCTTCATCCATAGAAGCTGAGCACAGCAAGATCCAGCAGCAATGTATTCAGATTCAGCAGTGGAGAGAGACACACAGTTCTGCTTCTTTGAAGACCAACAGACAAGTGATCGACCCAGAAAGTGACATGTGCCTGATGTATATTTGCGATCAACCTTGTCACCAGCGTAATCAGCATCCGAGAATCCAACTAGATCAAACTCTGAGCCCTTTGGATACCATAATCCTAGTGTTGGGGTGTAAGCCAAATATCGAAGAATTCGCTTCACAGCTAAGTGATGTGATTCCTTTGGTGCCGCTTGGAATCGGGCACACATGAAAACACTAAGCATGATATCTGGCCTAGATGCACATAAATAAAGTAAAGAACCAATCATGGAGCGGTATACCTTTTGATCGAACTCTTTACCATTGGCGTCAGGACCCAGATGGCTTTTGGTTGGCATTGGCGTCGTGTAACCTTTGCATTCTTGCATTCCAAACTTCTTCAGGCAGTCTTTGAGGTATTTCTCTTGAGATATAAAGATGTCGTTGCTTTGCTGACGAATTTGAAGACCAAGGAAGAACTTCAGCTCACCCATCATGGACATCTGATATTGCTCTTGCATCATGTGTCCAAACTCATCACTGTATTTCTGGTTAGTGTAGCCGAAGATAATGTCATCCACATAGATTTGGCACACAAACATTTCACCATCATATGTCTTCGTGAAGAGTGTGGGATCCAGGGAACCAGGTTTGAAGCCTTTGCTCTTCAGGAAGTCTTTGAGTGTGTCATACCAAGCGCGAGGTGCTTGTTTGAGGCCATACAGTGCCTTGTTGAGCTTGTATACCATATCAGGATGTTTTGGATCTTCAAAGCCAGGTGGTTGTGCAACATACACTTCTTCTTCAATCTTGCCATTGAGAAAGGCACTCTTCACATCCATTTGATACAGAAGGATGTTGTGATGATTTGCGTAGGCTAGCAGTATGCGAATGGCTTCAAGCCTAGCCACCGGAGCAAATGTTTCATCGAAGTCAATCCCTTCAACTTGAGTGTATCCTTGAGCAACGAGACGAGCCTTGTTTCTTACAACTTGACCATGTTCATCTTGCTTGTTGCGATATATCCATTTGGTGCCAATGATATTGTGCTTACGAGGATCAGGACGCTTGACCAATTCCCACACATTATTCAGCTTGAACTGTTGGAGCTCTTCTTGCATAGCTTGAATCCATTCAGGTTCCATGAAGCTTCAGCTACTTTCTTAAGTTCAGAGATTGAGACAAATGCAAAGTGCCCACAGAAATTTGCTAGTTGTGTTGCTCTTGAACAAGTGAGTGGACCTGGGGCATTGATGCTATCAATTATCTTCTCAATCTGTACTTCATTTGCAACACGAGGATGAGCTGGACGAAGATTTTGCTCTTGCTGATCATTGTCTTCATTCTGAGAATTGGCTTCAGGCTGAGCATTGTCTTCAGGTTGATTAGGTGCAGAAAAGATAAGTTCCTCTTCAGGCTGCGCCTCAGAAGGTATGATCTCTCCGGTTCCCATTTGCTTGATTGATTCACTAGGAGGTACTTCATCTAGCACATTTGGCAGGTGCTCTCTTTGCGAGCCGTTAGTCTCATCGAACCGCACATCTACAGTTTCAACCACTTTATAGTGAAAGAGGTTGAAGACTCTGTAGGAGTGCGAATCCTTTCCGTAACCAAGCATAAAACCTTCATGTGCTTTCGGTGCAAATTTTGAAGTGTGATGTGGATCCTTGATCTAGCACCTAGCACCAAATACTCTGAAGTAACTGACATTTGGCTTCTTACCAGTTAGGAGTTCATAGGATGTCTTCTTCAGAAGCTTGTGAAGATAAACACGGTTGATGACATGGCATGCAGTATCAATGGCTTTAGGCCAGAACTTCCTTGGAGTCTTGTACTCATCAAGCATCGTTCGAGCCATCTTGATAAGAGTTCTGTTCTTGTGCTCCACGATGTCATTCTGCTGAGGTGTGTACGGAGCAGAGAACTCATGAGTGATGCCCAATGTATCCATGTAAAGGTCGAGGCCGGTGTTCTTGAATTATGTGCCGTTGTCACTTCTGATATGCTTGATCTTGACGCCATAGTTGTTCATGGCACGATTGGCGAATCGTCTGAAGACATCCTGCACTTCAGTCTTGTAGAGGATTATGTGCACCCAAGTATATCTTGAATAATCATCAACAATGACGAAGCCATAGAGACAAGCAGTAGCAGTGAGAATAGAGTAGTGAGTAGGACCAAATAAGTCCATGTGCAGCAGCTCGAAGGGTTGAGATGTAGTCATGATTGTCTTCGAGGGATGCTTGGCCCTTGTCATCTTTCCAGCTTCGCAGGCACCACATAGATGATCTTTCTTGAACTTGACGCCCTCGATGCCTACGACGTGTTTCTTCTTGGCGAGCGTGTACAGGTTCCTCATGCTAGCATGCCCTAGACTCCGATGCCAGAGCCAACACTCTGAAGCTTTTGCTAGAAGACATACGGCCATCTGTGGTCCTGCTAAGAAATCTACCATATACAGATCATCTTTCCGATACCCTTCAAAGACTAGAGACTTGTCAGATTCCATTATAACAAGACAACGATATTTTCCAAATAGCACAATCATGTTTAAGTCACAAAGCATTGAGTCAGACATTAAGTTGAACCTAAGGGATTCAACAAGCATCACTTTATCCATGTGCTGATCCCTTGATATTGCAACTCTACCTAGGCCCAATACCTTGCTTTTACCAGTGTCAGCAAATGTGATGTGACTCTTGTCAGATGGACGTAAAGTTGAGTCCATGAGTAAGACTTTGATCACCAGTCATGTGATTAGTGCATCCGCTGTCCATAATCCATTTTGAAGCATGAGGTGTCATACCCTACAGTGCAGTTAGGGGGATAGGCTTCACCAAGAGTATTGTGAAGCATAAACATTTGACGCACAAGAGGATTATCAAAGCTCAGATCAAGGTTAGGACTGATAGGATGACTGGCAAGCGATTCAGGAACAAAATACATAGTAAGACCATTTGGGCATTTTATCTTGCGCCCCACAAGATGTTTTAGGTCCCCAGCAATAGCATCGGACGCCTTTGATTTCTGGCTGGAGACCTTTCCCTGCAAAAGAGAGTTAAGTTTTCTTAACCACCCACATTTTCAGGGATGGCTTCGAAGCAATGAGTCTAAGTGCAGCATATGAGAACTTCGGCTTTGGAGCCCTAGAAAATAGCCTTACAGGAGATGAATAATACTCATATGAATAAGCAGAAAAGTTCTTAGTTTTATGAACATAGCGGTTTGAAGAAACACGCTCATATTCATACATCTGAGTATGGTTTCCCTGCAAAACATTGGCATTAGGGTGACTCGGGTGAGTCATCTGTCTGTATGAAGCCTTTGGACCATATGAAGCCTTTGGTCTGGGGTTTGTCTTCTTCCCTAGTGATGTCGTGACGACATTCACAGGAAAATTCTCAAGACAACTTTTGGGCACCCAGATCTTCTTCATAGGAGGTCCATTCCTGCAGTTAGTACCAATATACCTGTCAAACACTTCACCATTCTGATTTTTAAACAGTTTATAGTTTGCATCAAAGGATTCATCAATGATAATTGGGTTAGCACAAGTGAAGCCAGATAGGGTGGATGGATCCACTGAAGGTCCCTTTGCAGCAACCCATGTGGTTTTGGGGTACTGCTCAGGCTTCCAGTAAGAACCATCAATATTCATTTTCCTCTCGAACCGAACACCCTCTTTTCTAGGGTTTCGATTCAGAATCTGCTTTTTGAGGACATCGCATAGTGTCTGATGCCCTTTGAGACTTTTGTACATTCCTGTCTCAAGCAATTTCTTCAACCTAGCATTCTCATCAGCAACAGCAGTGGCATCCTCCGCAGAGGGGTTAGTTACCACATCAACAGTTGAAGATATTGCAACAGTAGCAGCAGTAGAACATTCAGCAACAGACGTAGCGTTATCACGCTCAAGGCATTTTAGACATGGTGGTTCAAATCCTTCCTGAGCAAGACTGATCTGTTGAGCGCGAAGTGACTTATTTTCTTTTTGAAGATCTTCATGAACTGCTCTCAATTTCTCAAGTTCTTGCTTCCTTTAAAGATAATCATAGGAAAGCTTTTCATGAGTTATTGAGAGCGTTTCATGATGACTTTCAAGTTCCTCATACTTAACATGAAGATTTTTTATGTCTTCAATTAAGGACTGAGATCGGGTCATTTCAGCGTCCAACAGGTCATCGCTTTTGTCTAACAGTTTTTGAATATGTTCCATAGCTTTCTGTTGTTCAGTTGCAATTTTAGCAAGTGTTTTGTAGCTGGGTTTGGATTCACAATCAGAGTCATCTTCACTTCATGTTTGAAAGTAAGCATCGCGTGAGTTTACCTTGGCACCGCGTGCCATGAAGCAGTAGGTGGGAGCAGAGTCGTCCTTGTCATTGTTATCAGCGTTGGTGATGGAGCCATTGTCTTCAGTGTTGAAGATGGACTTGGCAACATATGTTGTATCTAGAGCCAGACTTGCAACGCCAGAGTCGGACTCCTCCTCAGACTCCACCTCTGCCTCCTCAGAATCAGACTCCTCCTATGAATCCATCTCCTTGCCAACAAAAGCACGAGCCTTGGCAGATGGACTCTTCTTGTGTGATGAAGACTTGGAAGAAGACTTTGAGGTTTTCTTCTTCTTCTTGTCATCAGAATCATACTGTTTGCTCTTCTTCTTCTTCTTCTCATTGTCCCACTGTGGACACTCAGAGATGTAGTGACCAGGTTTCTTGCACTTGTGGCATGTTCTCTTCTTGTGGTCATGAGTGGAAGCTTCATCATTTCTTGAGCTGGATCGTGAAGACTTTCTGAAGCCTTTCTTCTTAGTGAACTTCTGGAACTTCTTCACAAGCATAGCAAGCTCCTTTCCAATGTCTTCCGGATCACCAGAACTGCAATCAGATTCTTCTTCAGATGAGGAAACAGCCTTTGCCTTCAAAGCGCGAGTTCGGCCATAGTTGGGACCATAGATATCTCTTTTCTCAGATAATTGGAACTCATGTGTGTTGAGCCTCTCAAGTATGTCAGACGGATCGAGTGTCTTGAAGTCAGGGCGTTCTTGAATCATCAGGGCTAGGGTGTCAAACGAGCTGTCAAGTGATCTTAGGAGTGTCTTCACGATTTCATGCTTGGTGATCTCAGTGGAGCCGAGAGCATGAAGCTCATTTGTGATGTCAGTGAGGCGATCAAATGTGAGCTGAACATTCTCATTGTCATTTCTCTTGAAGCGGTTGAAGAGGTTGCGGAGGAAACTGATCCTTTGATCTCCCTATCTTGAGACGCCTTCATTGACCTTGGAGAGCCAGTCCCAAACTAGCTTCGACGTTTCCAGAGCACTCACACGGCCATACTGTCCTTTGGTCAGATGACCACATATGATGTTCTTGGCAGTAGAATCCAGTTGAATGAACTTCTTGACATCAGCAGGGGTGACACCTTCACCAGTCTTGGGAACGCCGTTCTTGACGACATACCACAGATCGACATCAATGGCTTAGATGCATGCGCATCTTATTCTTACAGTAGGGGTAATCAGTGCCATCGAAGACAGGGCACGCAGCGGAGACTTTGATTATCCCTGCAGTTGACATAGCTAAAACTCCAGGTGGTTAAACCGAATCACACAGAACAAGGGAGTACCTTGCTCTGATACCAATTGAAAGTGCTAGTTATCGACTAGAGGGGGTGAATAGGCGATTTTTATGAAAGTCTTCAAAACATGAGAGTTTCGGAGACAAACAATAGAAATGAACCTATTAACCTGCACCGGAAGGTAGACTATACTAGACAAGCCATAGTCAAGCAAGTACGAAGCTAAAGCACGAAGACTATTAGCAGCTAGGTAGTAAGGATCGGGATGGAAGATAGTATGAAGCCAATCAGAACAAGTAGTCACACAGTGAAGTCAAACAGATAATGTAAACATGCAATGACTTCACGAAGACAAACTGTAAGTAAAGAAGAGTGAGAGATAGAACCAGTAGCTTGGAGAGGACAATGATTTGTTCGACCAGTTCCAGTTGCTGTGACAACTGTACGTCTGGTTGGGGAGGCTGAGATTCAACTCAGAAGACCGCGTCTTCACCTTATTCCCCTTGAGCTAAGGACACCTAGTCCCCGCCCAATCACTCTGGTAAGTCTTCAAGGTAGACTTCCAAACCTTCACAGACTTCATTCACCGGCAATCCACAATGACTCTTGGATGCTCAGAACGCGACGCCTAACCGGCTGGAGGATTCACAGTCCTCAAGTGTAACAAGTCTTCAGGTCACGCAGACAGAAAGACTTCAGTGATGCCAAACACTCTTTGGGCTCTGGGTGTTTTGGGCTTTGTCCTCGCAACGATTTCTCTCTCTCAAAAGCTTCGGAGGTGGGTTGCTCTCAAACGACAAAAGCCGTGCACTAACTCTGAGCAGCCACCAATTTATGGTGTAGGGGGTGGGCTATTTATAGCCACTAGGCAACCCGACTTGATTTATCCGAAATGACCCTGGGTCACTAAGGAACTGACACGTGTTCCAACGGTCCGATTTCAAACACACGCGACAGCTTGACTTGAGCTACAAGTAAAGCTGACTCATCCAACTCTGGATAAGATTTGCTCTCATTGTCTTCGCTCGAAGACATAGGATTTAGTTGAGCATCACTTCAGTCACTCTGACTTTGTTCACTTGGACCCCACTTAACAGTGCGGTGGTTCCTATGACTCAACAAAGAAGAAAAGGAAACTACGAAACAACTATGTCTTCGCATTCCATAGTCTTCACGTGAATGTCTTCTCGAGTCATAATCTTCGTTGTGAATATCTTCACATACCACCTTTGTCTTCAATGTCTTCACACATTTTTAGGGGTCATCTCCGGTAGGTAAACCGAATCAATGAGGGACTACTACATGTGTTATCCTGCAATTCTCACAAACACATTAGTCCCTCAACCAGGTTTGTCGTCAATACTCCAAAACCAACTAGGGGTGGCAGTAGATGCACTTACACATGCAGAATATGCTTCCTCTTCTGTTCTTTAACATGTTCCTCTTCTGTTCTTCTTTAGTAAGCACAATATGTTCCTTGTAAGGAAGGGGAGTAGGGACATCTGCAGTCGACACCTCTATTGGGCCGGTTCTGCTAAATGATTTCGCACTTCGAGTTGGTCTGCCATAATACCCCGGAAATGTTAGGAGCCGCGCGGTCTTTGATAGACTAAACTAATAGTAACAGATGTGCGCCTTCAGATGAATAGAGCTGGCCTGTAGGTGATCGATAGGCTGCATATTAGTAGTGGCAAAGCTCTATGTTTTCCAGCCAGTTCCTCTTTCCCGATTTATTTATGGTGGTTATGGTGTACCCTATTATCTACACTACGATCTGCCTACTGGCTTTGCGCTCTTGTTATCATGGTTTGGCAATAAACTTTCTATACGGTATATTATGAACCTATCGTCTGCCAACTATCCTTACATCTGGGGCCCGCAACAGGGAGCTTATTTTTTTGTGTAGTTGTGCGAGATTATATTAATCTACTCACCATATTACAGCACACATGGGCTCTCTCATCAGAATCCAGTGATAGCACACAAGGGTTTACAGGGAGCCTCTATTATATTACAATATCCTCCGTATTACAAAGATAATCTCACTACTATTTGTGTTTTCATGCTTTACAGATATTGTACGTAATCACAATGAATATAAGAATGCGCACATCAGAAGAATATTGCGGAACAGTTCAATGGGTAACAAACTTGGCATCAAGGGATTGAGGTCCATTGTGGATGCAATGAAACCCACATCCTCCCGACCTATAGATTCGTATTCAGAATATGATCCTAATGACTATTTTGAGCTCAAGGAGTCAAAGGCAGATGGCCTATCCTGTTCACCCAATAAGGTGCATGTTCTAATTTGGCAAGGTTTTATTGGTTGCACATATCTTGCATAAGGTGACTTGCATTTCTTTTGCTTCGTTGCACCGCCCTCTGCTTGGTTTACTCATGATATATGTGAAGATGCCATGCCCATCCATTATCAACACCTATTCCATTTGTCGTCACACCATGTTTTTCCATTCAAATGTTGTTCTTGTGTTTCAGACATCCAAAAGGAAGAGGGTGATTGCAGAACCTGAAGGAGTACAAGCAAAGTCCTTAAAAAAGGTGGTGCTATCGGAGAAATCACATAGCAGCCGACGTATATTGGCGATCGAACCAGCGCCGCAAAACCGAGGATATCGCAACTATGCTGGTCGCTGCTTTGCTCTTGTGAGTACCTATTGTCATATCGTTGTCCTTACATTCATACCTGGTGGATTATGTGACATCATTGTGCATTATAGCTTGCTTATCCACTGTTCGCTCCAAATTATCAGATCTATATTAATGCTTAAATTAATGTAGAATAAACCCAATGCCTATGAAGAAATTTAGTTCTGCATTGTTCTTGTAAGTATCTGTTGTCCTTCATCACTGTACTTATATTTGTCAGCTAGTTCTTCATGTACACTTTGCAGCTTATTTTCCCTTGTCCTCCATTTTTCTACACATCAGATCTACATTTACTCTTGCCAAAATATTGAATAAAACCAATGTTACTGAAGAAGTTTAGCTCCGCATTACTCTTGTCAGTGCCTTCTGCCTGTATGCTGTATTTACATTTGTACTCTGCATCTTAAGTTAAATAATCACCATTTGTTCCTATATTTTCACATCTATATTTACTCCTGACAAAATGTAGAATAAAGGCAATACTCTTGAAGAAGAGTGTGCGGTAAACTTCTTGAATTGCCCCCATCCATATGGACAAGGCCTTTATAGAGCCTGTCTTCACTACTAATGTAAGTTTGTCCTCCTCGAGCCTTCAAACTTTGTTGTTTATATTTGGTAGCTATGAGTGCAAATGTTGTTTATTTTTTTCGTCTGCATCAAATTGCTTGTTCAAAGTTTCTAAAGTAGAAGTACATAAACATAAGTTTGTCCTTCTCAATTTCAGTCTTTAGTTGTACAATCTAGTTCCTTATTCATACCATGTAAATTAAACTAAACATAGCAATTTATCTTCTTTAGCACTATGTGTATGCTTGTGTTCTTGATTTGTAATCCAGTGGTGTGGTGAGACTACCAACAATAGCACAATGCCATATCCTGCTATGTCTCAACTATGAACAATGCCATATTATATTAATGTTATTTAAACCGTGTCTCTTTATTTACCAATCTGAAATGGTATAAATTGACAGTGCACTCACCATTCATGCTTATACGTTGTTTAGAACTACATCTATGCTTGTGTTCTTGATCTATAATCCAGTGGTCTGGTGAAGTTGGCCGCTCCTGCACAATGTCATTTCCTGCCGTCTTAACCATGAACAATGCCTATTATGTTAATGCTATTTTAAACCATGTCTCTTTATTTCTGACAAAGAAGTGAGATGAATTGACAGTGCTAATGCTTATACGTGCAAAACCTGTTATCTACCTACTTGTTTCTCTTTCAGGGTGACAACACTACTACTAGGAAGAACTGCCACAATGATAGTGAGATGAACCCATTGTTTGTCCCTCTAACACATATTCCAGAGGAGAAGGCAACACATATTGAGGGTAGGGATACAACCACAAAGTCACATCTTGATGTAGTGTCAAACTTACTTAGTGACACAAGCTCGATGAAGTCGCCGCCTGAATCTGTTCGACTTCTTCAGTCTGAAATTCAAGCAGAAATACACGCTTCCGCTCAAATACGACTGGAACTCCAATCTCTATGCAAGATTAACTGTAAGTACATGACGTTTATTGATACTATGCAGCTTAAGTTGGTGGAAATGAGCACCAAAGAAGCTCAGTCTCGTCAGGTGGCTAAGCTGCTTGCGCTGCAGCTCCTGGGTCGGGCTAACCTTTCTTGAACTGTGTTGAAGTGTTGTCGGTTCTGTCTATTATTTTGTCCGCCTGTTAACTTCCACTGGTGGCGACCTGCCCAGTTTATGTAATCTGCTGTCTGGTTGCCCTTTATTATCACTGGCACCGAACTTTGATGACGAGGGGATGTAATATGTTGTAATTTCTTTGTTGTATAGTCTAGATTTATTCAATCTATTCTTGGTTGGTATGATGTAATTTAGGCCAGAAGGTTCAGTGGATCTCAGTGTTGTCGGTCTTCAGGCCGACCCGTTACTCATATGGGCCAAAACCTGGGCCTATAATCATCTTGGGCCATTAGCAGGTCTAAACCTATAGTTGTTTCCCGCCTTTAACAGGCCGAGTAAAGTTCTGGCCAGCTGGGCCAGAGAATACCATGGGCTTTTAACAGGCTAAAACCTAGATTGGGCTAGGGTTGAGGCGAAAAAATCACAGGCCAATACAGGCCAAAATTGCCTAAGGCCCATGTTTGGCCCAGATAGGACGAGCAGTTAACAGGCCAAAAGATATCTCGGGCATGTTTGGCCCAATAAAATTATGGGCTTTAAGCAGGCCGGTATCTACGCGGGCCATAGGCCTAAAAGTGTCATGCGCCATTATCAGATTGGCAGTAAGCAGGCCGGATTCAACGTGGGCTGTAATTAGGCCCAACTGTTACACGGGCCATTAACAGGCCGATAGGCCAGTTGGGCTGAAATTTATCCACGAAGACTACGGGCCATTAAGAGGCCTAAAGTTACTTCGGACAAGAAGTAGCCCAGTTTCTGCATGGGCCATTAAATGGCCTAAAGTTAAACCGGGCTGACAACGTCCCAGATGCACCATGGGCCGCTAACAGGCCGAAACTATTATCGGGCCGAACTGGTAAATGGGCATTTAACAGGCTGAAATACAAACTTGTCTTAGTATGGGCCCAAAAGAACAGTGGCCTGTTAACGGGACTGATCCGATATGGGCCGTAATTTGGCCCGAAATGCGGCAGGCTGTGAACGGGCCTGATCTGGTATGGGCCTCAATTTGACCCAAGCAGGCTGTTAACGGGCCAGCCCACTAGTGTCTGAAAAAACATGGTGGGCCTTTAGCTGGGCCAGCCTTTTCACAGGAATGGGCCTTTGTTGGGCCGTGCCACGTGTCGATGTATCATAGGCGCCTCCTGTCCAATGAGTGGATGACATCTGTCTGAACGTTGAGCCAACACGTGTTTCCTACGGCCAATGAGAATTTTACACGTGGAAAAATCCCCATTGGTCCCGGCTGTTAATGGGTTATCGGATCCAAAACCGGACCCGATAGCTTAACGGCGAGCTGTTACGGTCGATGCCACGTGTCGGTCACCCTTGACGAAAGCACTTCTATGACGCATGATTTATCGTCATGGAAGTGGACACTTCCGTGATGATAATTTTGGTAATGTCATGGAACACTTCTACGACAGCACAGGTATGACTATCTTGATTCTGTCATAAAATTGTCATGGATGTACATGCATGACAGAAAACGTGACCTACTGTGACAAACATGTATCATCACGGAAATGTCTTTTTTTGTAATGGTGGCAAGAGCCTATGCTTGGGGATGCCCAAGGCACCCCAAGGTAATATCCAAGGACAACCAAGAGCCTAAGCTTGGGGATGCCCCGGAAGGCATCCCCTCTTTCGTCTTCGTCTATCGGTAACTTTACTTGAGGCTATATTTTTATTCACCACATGATATGTGTTTTGCTTGGAGCGTCTTGTGTGATTTGAGTCTTTGCTTTTTAGTTTGCCACAACCATCCTTGCTATACACACCTTTTGAGAGAGACACGCATGAATCATGATTTATTAGAATACTCTATGTGCTTCACTTATATCTTTTGAGCTAGACAATTTTGCTCTAGTGCTTCACTTATATCTTTTAGAGCATGGCGGTGGTTTTATTTTATAGAAATTATTGAACTCTCGTACTTCACTTATATTATTTTGAGAGTCTTTAGAAATAGCATGGTAATTTGCTTTCATTATAAAACTAGTCCTAATATGATAGGCATCCAAGAGGGAGATAATAAAAACTTTCATATAAAGTGCATTGAATACTATGAGAAGTTTGATTCCTTATGATTGTTTTGAGATATGAAGATGGTGATATTAGAGTCATGCTAGTAAGTATATGTGAATTTGAGAAATACTTGTGTTAAGGTGTGTGAGTCCCGTAGCATGCACGTATGGTGAACCGTTATGTAACAAAGTTGGAGCATGAGATATTTTTTGATTGTCTTCCTTATGAGTGGCGGTCGTGGACGAGCGATGGTCTTTTCCTACCAATCTATCCCCCTAGGAGCATGCGCGTAGTACTTTGTTTCGATGACTAATAGATTTTTGCAATAAGTATGTGAGTTCTTTATGACTAATGTTGAGTCCATGGATTATACGCACTCTCACCCTTTCGCCATTGCTAGCCTCTCTTGTGTCGCGCAACTTTCGCCGGTGCCATACACCCACAATATACCTTCCTCAAAACAGCCACCATACCTACCTATTATGGCATTTCCATAGCCATTCCGAGATATATTGCCATGCAACTTTCCACCGTTCCATTTATTATGACACGCTCCATCATTGTCATATTGCTATGCATGATCATGTAGTTGGCATCGTATTTGTGGCAAAGCCACCATTCATCATTTTTATACATGTCTGAAAGTGCAACTATCCCTAGGTGGTTTTGGTAATTCCTAACAACATATAGCACATTGAACTAATGCTCTTTCAAGATGATCATTTCAGAAAGTTCAATGATTGGCATGGCATGGACTAGGAATGTGGACCCCTCAAAATGCTAAGGACACATATTGGCTCAAGCTCAAGACTCTACGTTTTCATTTTAGTGATCCAAGATCACATTGAGTCCATAGGAAAAGCCAATACTATTAAAAGGGGATGAGGTGTTGCTTAATGGCTTGCTTGCTCAAAATGCTTAGTGATATGCTCCAAAATCCCTCAACCACTTTCTCATTTCCACATATGTCCCAAACCAAAAGTCAAACTCGGCCCCACCGATTTGATCTATCCGGCGCCACCGAGTTCATTTGACATAGCCATAGCCAGAAACCCTAATCAGTTCGGTCTCACCGATAGGGATCTCGGTCTCACCGAGAAGGGATTGCAAACTCTCTGTTTCCCTTCGTAACGTTTCGGTCTAACCGAGATGAGTGACCAGTCCCACCGAGTTCGCAATGCAAACTCTATGTTTCCTTTTCATAACATTTCGGTCTCACCGAAATGAGCGATCGGTCCCAGCAAGTTTGCCTAACCAACTCTCTGTTTGCCAATTACAGAAATCGGTCTCACCGAGTTTATGTGATTGGTCTCACCGAGATTATGTTATGCCCTAACCCTAATACAATCGGTCCTACCGAGTTGACATGTCGGTCCCACCGAAAAGCCTAATGTTCACATTTTGAACTAAATCGGACCGACCGAGTTTCATGATTCGGTCCCACCGGGTTTGGTAAATTGTGTGTAATGGTTAGATTTTGTGTGGAGGCTATATATACCACTCCACCCACTCTTCATTCATGAGGAGAGCCATCAGAACGTGCCTACACTTCCAGCATTCATTTTCTGAGAGAGAACCACCTACTCATGTGTTGAGACCAAGATATTCCAATCTAACCACGAGAATCTTGATCTCTAGCCTTCCCCAAGTTGCTTTCCACTCAACTCATCTTTCCACCAAATCCAAATCTGTGAGAGAGAGTTGAGTGTTGGGGAGACTATCATTTGAAGCACAAGAGCAAGGAGTTCATCATCAACACACCATCTATTACCTTTTGGAGAGTGGTGTCTCCTAGATTGGTTAGGTGTCACTTGGGAGCCTCCGTCAAGATTGTGGAGTTGAACCAAGGAGTTTGTACGGGCAAGGAGATCGCCTACTTTGTGAAGATCTACCCTAGTGAGGCAAGTCCTTCGTGGGCGATGGCCATGGTGGGACAGACAAGGTTGCTTCTTCGTGGACCCTTCATGGGTGGAGCCCTCCGTGGACTCGCGCAACGGTTACCCTTCGTGGGTTGAAGTCTCCATCAACGTGGATGTATGATAGCACCACCTATCGGAACCACGCTAAAAATCTCCGTGTCTACATTGCGTTTGCTCCCTCCAAACTCCTCCCCTTTACCTTCATTTCGTTGCTATACTCTTAGATTTGCATGTGTAGGTTGATTGCTTGACTTGTGTTAAGTTGCTAAAATCTGCCAAGACTTAAAATTGGGAAAAGGCTAGATCCTACAATGTCGCTCTCGATTCATTGCACATCCCGGTACACCGCCGGAGGCATTCACATAGAGTCATATTTTGTTCTGGTATCAAGTTGTAATTTTTGAGTTGTAAGTAAATAAAAGTGTGATGATCTTCATTATTAGAGCATTGTCCCATGTGAGGAAAAAAAGGAGAGAAAAGGCCAAAAAAAGAGAAGGCCCAAAAAAAGAGAGAAAAAGAGAGAAGGGACAATGTCACTATCCTTTTGCCACACTTGTGCTTCAGAGTAGCACCATGATCTTCATGATAGAGAGTCTCCTATATTGTCACTTCCATATACTGGTGGGAATTTTTCATTATAGAACTTGGCTTGTATATTACAACGATGGAATTCCTCAAAATAACCTAGGTCTTCATGAGCAAGCAAGTTGGATGCACACCCACTTAGTTTTCTTTTTGAGCTTTCATAAACTTATAGATCTAGTGCATCCGTTGCATGGCAATCCCTACTCACTCACATTGATATCTATTGATGGGCATCTCCATAGCCCATTGATACGCCTAGTTGATGTGAGACTATCTTCTTCTTTTTTGTCCTGTCCAAAACCACCTTCTATTCCACCTATAGTGCTATGTCCATGGCTCACGCTCATGTATTGCGTGAAAGTTGAAAAGGTTTGAGAACGTCAAAAGTATGAAACAATTGCTTGGCTTGTCATCGGGGTTGTGCATGATTTGAATATTTTGTGTGATGAAGATGGAGCATAGCCAGACTATATGATTTTGTAGGGATAAGCTTTCTTTGGCCATGTTATTTTGAGAAGACATAATTATCTTGTTAGTATGCTTGAAGTATTATTGGTTTTATGTCAATATTAAACCTTTTTTTCAATCATACGGATCTGAACATTCATGCCACAATAAAGAGAATTACATGGATAAATATGTTAGGTAGCATTCCACATCAAAAATTCTGTTTTTATCATTTACCTACTCGAGGACGAGCAGGAATTCAGCTTGGGGATGCTTGATACGTCTCCAACGTATCTATAATTTTTGATTGTTCCATGCTATTATATTATCTATTTTGGATGTTTTATATGCATTAATATGCCATTTTATATTATTTTTGGGACTAACCTATTAATCTAGAGCCCAGTGCCAGTTCCTGTTTTTTTCCTTGTTTTAGAGATTCGCGGAAAAGGAATACCAAATGGAGTCCAAACGGAATGAAACTTTCGCGATGATTTTTCTTGGACTAGAAGACATCCAGAGGGCTTGGAGTGCACGTCAGGAAAGCCAGAGGCGGCCACAAGGTCGGGAGGCGCGCCCCCACCCTTGTGGGCCCCCCGTGACTCCACCGACCTATTTCTCGCACCTATATATTCTCAAATATCCCAAAACCTTCCAGGGAGCCACGAAACCACTTTTCCACCGCCGCAACCTTCTGTACCCATGAGATCCCATCTAGGGGCCTTTTCCGGCGTCCTGCCAGAGGGGGATTCGATCACAGAGGGCTTCTACATCAACACCATTGCCTCTCCGATGAAGGGTGAGTAGTTTACCACAGACCTACGGGTCCATAGCTAGTAGCTAGATGGCTTCTTCTCTCTCTCTTTGATTCTCAATACAAAGTTCTCCTCGATGTTCTTGGAGATCTATTCGATGTAATACTCTTTTGCGGTGTGTTTGCCGAGATCCGATGAATTGTGGATTTATGATCAGCTTATCTCTGAATATTATTTGAATCTCCTCTAAATTCTTATATGCGTGATTTGATATCTTTGCAAGTCTCTTTGAACTATCAATTTGGTTTGGCTAACTAGATTGGTTTTTCTTGCAATGGGAGAAGTGCTTAGCTTTGGGTTCAATCTTGCGGTGCTCGATCCTAGTGACAGAAGGGGAACCGACACATATTGTATTGTTGCCATCGAGGATAACAAGATGGGGTTTTCATCATATTGATTGAGTTTATCCCGCTACGTCATGTCATCTTACTTAATGCGTTACTCTGTTTTATGAACTTAATACTCTAGATGCAGGCAGGAGTCGGTCGATTTGTGGAGTAATAGTAGTAGATGCAGGCAGGAGTCGGTCTACTTGATACGGACATGATGCCTATATTCATGGTAATTGCCTTATATATCGTCATAATTATGCACTTTTCTATCAATTGCTCGACAGTAATTTGTTCACCCACCTTAATATTTTCTATCTTGAGAGAAGCCTCTAGTGAAACCTATGGCCCCAGGGTCTACTTTCCATCATATAAGTTTCCGATCTACAATTTTAGTTTCCTATTTACTTTCTTTGCAATCTTTTACTTTCCGTTCCACAAACCAAAAATACCAAAAATATTACTTTACCGTTTATCCATCTATATCAGATCTCACTTTGCAAATAACCGTGAAGGGATTGACAACCCCTTTATCACGTGGGGTGCAAGTTGGTCTTTGTTTGTGCAGGTATTCGGTGGCTTGTGCGTTGTCTCCTACTGGATTGATACCTTGGTTCTCAAAACTGAGGGAAATACTTACTCTACTTTGCTGCATCACCCTTTCTTCTTCAAGGGAAAAAACAACGCAAGCTCAAGAGGTAGCACGATCCACTATACTTGTGGGTTATCAAGACCTTTTTCTGGCGCCGTTGCCAGGGAGCATACACTACAGGAATCAGGAACTTTGCCGTCTGCCATGGCTGACGGCAAAGGCCTTTGCCGTCAGCTAGCAGACGGCAACACGTCTGGCTGAACGAGCTACGACAAAGGGAACTTTGCCGTCTGCTGGTGGATGACAAAGATGCCAATGTCTTTGCCGTACGCCAGCAGACGGCAAAGGACCTGGACGGCACACGTGGCAGCTTAGGGCCATTAGGGGTTAACGGCGTGCTTTGCCGTCTGCTGGCGGGCGACAAAGGCCTTTGCATCTTTGCCGTCTGCCAGCGAACGACAAAGTGCACAAATATGCCAGCCCAGGTGCCCCCCAGGTAGCTGCCACGAGGCACGCTACGTCGTCTGCTGGCAGACAACAAAGATGCCAAGGTCTTTGCCGTCTGCCAGCAGATGGCAAAGCTGCCAAATAGGCCAGCCCAGTGCACCCCAAGTTGCACAGGTAGCTGCCACGTGGCAGCTTTGCCGTCTGCTGGCTGATGGCAAAGCTCTTTGTCGTCTGCCAGCTGACGGCAAAGAGCCTGTACAGCCCCTGTTTTTTCTTAATTCATTCAATTTCACAGAATTTTACAGATATATATATACACACATTTCAAAATACTTTGAACAAGCATAACAACACATATACATACCAAATCATATCCCTGCCATATGGATATGATCATCCAACACATATACATACCAAATGAAAAGTCCATATGCAACATATATAGCTAGCCAACATATCCAACAACAAGCATACAATGGTTTCATCCATGCATACATATATAGGTAGCAAGTTTCACATTATTCATCCTACAAAATCAAAATAAAAAGGAAGCACAAGGAGAAGAGTAGACTCCATCAACGCAAGCTTCCTCATCGAAAGCAAATCTGCAAGTTGGGAAAGAAGAAAGTTAGAAGAAGAAGAAGAAGAAGACTAGCTAGAAGAAGAAGAAGAAGAAGAATTTTTCTTCTCTTTCTTTTTCTCCTCTCCTCTTCTTTATCTTCTTCTTCCTCTAACTAAGGTAGGTAAAAATGCCATTTTTAGCTAAGCTAGGTAAAAATGCTAAGTGTAGGTCATTTTAGAGCTAAGCTAGGTAAATAGGTCATTTTGGAGCTTAGTAAGGTTATTATGTCATTTTTGAGGAAAATAAGCTAACTCTACGTCATTTTGGAGGTAACAAAGATTATCATGCCATTTTTTACCTAAGTATGCTAAATATGTCATAAATGAACTGAAGAAGCTAAGTATAGGTCATTTTTTAGCTAACCTAGGTAGTTATGCCATTTTTGACCTAAGTAAGCTAATTATGTCATAAATGAACTAGGTAAGCTAAGTATAGATCATTATTGAGCTATCCTAGGTAGTTATGCCATTTTTAGCTAACTAATAAGCATACTAAGTCATTTAGGAGGAAAAAATGCTAAGTATAGGTCATTTTATAGCTATCCTAGGTAAAGTATAGGTCAACTAAGCTTATTATGTCAATTTGGAGAAAAATAAGGTAAGTATAGGTCATTTTTGTGGTAACCTAGGTGATGATGCCATTTTTGAGCCAATTTACGTAAGTATAGCTCATTTTTTATCTAACTTAGGTAATTATGCCATTTAGGAGGAAAATAAGTTGAGTATGCATTTGTTAAGCAAAACACTAGAGAAAACTTACCCTCATCACAACAAATGCGATGAAGATCGCAACTAAGATAACAATTGATCCAACGGTATAATGATACCAAGCCTCATTATCAATGGCATATTTTCTAATCTTCAAGCGCATTGCATCCATCTTCAAGCGCATTGCATTCATCTTCATCTTGTGATCATCGACGACATCGGCAACATACAACTCCAATGTCATATTCTCTTCTTCAATTCTTTTAATTTTTTCTTTCAAATACTCATTTTCTTTTTCAACTAAATTTAATTTCTCAACAAGAGGGTCAGATGCAAGTTCCGGTTCACATAACTCCTAGATTAAAATATCTCTACGTCATCTTGATGGCCATAATTGTCATAAATGCGAAATGCAACAAATAGTTATAAAAGAGAATTTACCACATCTGAATCATAAGGCGGGCGAGGGCCGACGGGGACGGATATCAAGACCATGGCACTATGTATAAGAAACAATCATACAAAGTAAGAAAATTATACAAGTAACTATATAAATCATACAATCATACAAGTAACTATATAATCAAGTACAACATAAAAAATCGAATACCTAATAATAATCTGGATCATCGGGTTCAATAAATGCTCCGGGATCAATAAATGCATCATCATCATCACTATCAGTAATGACGTGCTCATCATCATCATTAATAAATGCATCATCATGTGGAAGGCCACCTTTACGTAATCGATCAAGCATTGATAGGTCATCCGCAGCAGTAACCTCTTCTAATACAGGCTCTTGTTGTTCCAGCTCAGGGGTGAAGTCAGGTTCACTGTCGCTGTCTACTTCAATGTTCTGGGGTGAAGTAGAGAGGTTCTTGAAACGTTTTTTTGAAAGACGTGTTTCTTGGAAGAATTCTCCTTCATATGTGTCTGGGTTAATGTGAGGTTCATAATCCTCTTCATTTGGGGGAGGTGGTCTAACACGTGGCGGCACTTCATAAACGACATCCCAACCATTGAGATTTGGATCACTTTGACAGGCCCACGGTAGATAGAAAACTTGGGTTGCCTGTTGAGCCATAATATAGACATCAAGAACATCCAAATGGGTGCTTTGTTTGATTTCCACTAGCCCTATATGTTCATGAGTCCTTCTAGTCTCCTTCGGCTGGAACCAATGACATTTGAAGACTACGACATTTGGTGGGTTTGCACCATAGAATTGAAGTTCATAAATTGCTTCAACTCTTCCATAATACTCGGTATCTCCTTCGCCGATAGCAGAGACACAACAATTTGTAGACTTTCAATCGGCCGTAGATAGCTCCTTGCCATAGGTACGAAAGCGATACCCGTTGATGTCGTATTTGTCAAATGAACGGATCTTAAAGTCAAAACCATTAGCGACTTGTCTCAATTCGGTGTCCGTAAACTCTGATTAGCCTACAAGTTTAATACGAAAGGGATTGTTGCATTAGCCACAAATTAGACGAAGAAATGAAATGGTCTAATGGAAATTACCTTTGTTTGAACCAAGAGATGAAACCGGGATAGCCGCCTCCATGCTTTGCCAGAAGCTCATACTCTTCGACGGAATCCTTTTGGATCACCGCTCCATACGAGAATTTGGCGACGTACCGACTGTATCAAATTTATCCGGAAAGAGCAGTTCAAAGGAATTAGAAGTTGCGAAACAATGTACCGAGAACTTACTCGATGTACGACCGCACTTCTGTTAGGTTGGTGAAGATATACAACGAAATGATCTGCCATTCTTAGAAATCCAACGTTTGAATAAGCAGAGGTTGGATCCACCCTTTTTAGGGTCGTCAGCATTGTACCGAGGATTCGGATTATGCAAATGACGATTTTTGGCTTCGTAGTGTGCTGTCACGAAGTTTGCCGCCTCCTCGGTAATGAATGCCTTAGCCATCGATGATTCAATTCTACGTTTATTTTTACATTTTGCTCGTAGCGTCTTCTGCATCCTCTCAGTTGCGTAGCACCAACGATCCGGCGCCAGCTCTTCCCATTTCTTCTAGCAAGCCAGGAGATAGTTCTTTCGCACAAAGAACACGGAAGAAATAGTTATTCATCCTCAGGGATGAAGCCGCGCAACATCACCGGCATTACCCGCTCAATCCATATGTGCCAATCACAACTCTTGAGACCAAATATCTTCAATTTATCAAGACTCGCTCCCCTCTTTAGATTCGCTGCATACCCATCGGGGAACATCAACTGCTGTTGCACCCACAAGATAATTTCCCTCATAGCTGGCCTTCCAAGATTGAACCATGCCTTTGGCTTTGTCCAGTTATGCTTTCCTTTTGGTGGTTGCATGTTTTGTAGCAGTCTATGACATGGCGCCTCCTGATCGACTCTAGCCTTGGTATTATCCTTTGACTTCCCATCTATGCCGAACAATGTACCAAAAAGTGCCTCGGCGATATTCTTCTCAGTGTGCATCACGTCGATGTTGTGTGGGCAAAGGAGGTCTTTAAAGTAAGGCAGATCCCACAAGCATGTCTTGTGAGTCCAGGCGTGTACCGAATTATACCCCTTGAAATACCCTGGATGCTCTGGATCTGGCTCGAGAGCGTTTAACTGATCCAGGATTTCTTGGCCTGTCAACGGAGGCGGTGCAGAGTTTTTGACAACTCTACCTTTGATGAAGTTCTGCTTGTCTTTCCTGAACTTATGGCGAGGATCCAGGGACTTTCTATGCAAGTCGAAGCAAGAAAACTTGCGACTGCCCTGAAGCCAACGAAGCTGAAGAGCTCCCTTACATGTGGGGCACGGGAACCTTCCATGCACACACCAGCCAACGAATAGCGCATACGCCGGCAAGTCATGCGTCGAGTACATGTACCAGACACGCATAATGAAGTTCCGTTTGCTAAAAGCGTCGTATGTCTTGAACCCATTATCCCAGGCTTCTTGCAATTCATCCTTCAGCGGCTGCATGTACACATTCATATTCTTCCCCGGATAGTTGGGCCTTGGAATTATCAACGTCAGAAAAATGTTGTTTCTTTGCCTAATCTGTCCGGGGGGGGAGATTGAGTGGAATGACAAATACGGGCCAACAACTGTATTGGGCTGCCGTCAGACCAAACATACTGAACCCATCCGTGCTGATGGCGACTCGAGGATGCCTCGGATCTGCCGCTTTGTCCACATGTAATGCATCGAAGCGCTTCCACGCTTCATCGTCCGATGTGTGCACCATCATCAGCTTCCCATCTGCATCTAGTTGGGTTCTTTTGCCCGTTTTGTGCCATGTCATCTGTCTGGCCGTCTCTTCGACCATGAAAAGACGTTGAAGTCTTGGTACGATTGGCATATACCGAAGAACATTAACGGGGATTTTTGTCTGCGTCTTCTCACCCATAGCGTTGTCTACCACAACATACCTGGATGACTTGCAAATGGGACAATAGTTCAAGTCCGCATACTGAAGCCTAAATAAGGCACATCCTTTCTCACAGGCATGTATCTTCTCATAGGGCATCTTAAGAGCACGGAGGATTTTGTCTGACTGGTACAGGTTTGCAGGTAGTACATGTCTTTTGGGTAGAAAACGTCCAAATACTATCATCATCGCGTCGTAGCATTGTCTGCCCAAGTCTTCAGAGCCATTATTTATGAGATGGCATCCAGCTGACAAAGCTCAGTGTGCTCGTGGAGATTCCAACATTTCATTGAAGGCCTTTGCAGATTCCTCCATCTCATCGTCCGAGTCCTGAGCATCATCAAAGTCTTGCACCATGTCTTCCATCCCGGTACCATGCTCGTTGGTGCAACGACGAAGCACCCCAGCTCTGGCACGTTGGGCAGACTCGCCATGAAATGTCCACACCTTATAACCTGGCGTAAAACCCTTCTTCTGCAGGTGTTTGCCCATTACATCCTCTGTCCTCTTGTGCCAATTGTTGCACCCGACACAGGGGCACCAGGTTGTCCTCTGGCCATTTGCAAATGCGGCTCTCAGAAACCCCTTAGTTTTTGTTAACCATCCAATGGTCATGTCTGTCTGACTAGTGTGACCGGTGTACATCCACGCACGATCACTCATCTTGCCAAGCTACTGGACACATAAGAATATATATATATATATATATATATATATATATATATATATATATATATATATATATATGACAAATGTTTCCTACAAGCAGTGGTAGTTACCACCACTTGCGTTTTGTATGTTGTATGTAGTATCTTTCGAAATCAAGAGTATGTACGTGTAGTATGTAGTATATAACAATGATTAGGTAGTATATATATACTAATTTTAGGTAGTATATACCATGTTTTGAGTATGCTATTTTTTACGTACAAATATGTACGTATTTCATAAATATAACAAAAACTATGAGCTCATATGCAATTTTTTCATGTAACTTGCTTTGAAATATCTTAGGTATAGTATATGAATATATTTAAAATGATAAAGTGGTAAATATAGTATTACATGGTAGTATATGAGATATATAGGGTAACTACCACTGGGTGGTAGGATGGATTTTCCCTATATATATATATATATATATATATATATATATATATATATATATATATATATATATATATCAGCATGTATATATTCATCAGTTAATGGAGTTTGTCACTTTTATTACGTCCATGCAACCTAGACGCTAATAGGTAAAGATAGGTCCTAATCCCACCCGAGTATGTGTAGATTGGGTTCGTTTTCTCATGCTCTGCTCCGGATCCGACGCAAAATTTCGGCAGCACCTCCCCGTTGTTCTCCTGATACACGTCTCGGCAATAAGCAGAGAGGATGTGTACCCGGAGAACAATAGGGAGGCACTGACGAAATTCTGCATCGGATCCGGAGCAAATCATATGGGAAAACGAACCCAATCTACACATACTCGGGCTGTCCATGGACAACGTTGGACAATTCGAAAGAATCACGGTTATAAATATGCAAATGCATGCATATTTATAGATGTAACCCTTTCGAATGGGAGACGCATAGTGGTCACGTATACTGATGATTGAAGACACCTATAGCTAGCAAGTTTCATCGGCACGAAGACCAGAACAGAGAAAATGAAGGGGGAGGAGGGGATGTCATTTGTGCTCACCCACGAACGCAGGGGCGGAGCTCGTCGAACACTAGACCCTCGCAGCGACGAAAAAACTGCACATTTAAATCGAAAGATGAGTAACATAGCAATATTGTTTTTTCCGTCAACCTAACTAACTATTTACAACAAGACGAGCGGGTTAGGGGGTTCCTCAGCGTCGATGGAACCCTAAATAGCAAGTATCAACGGTGCGAGATACATGTGGTGCTCGGCGTTGAACACTAGATCCACATCCCACAAGTGACGCCGGCGCCCGGCGTCCCGCGCGCAACAATAGTTCTGGGGGCCGATGACGGTCGAACACCTTGGTGAATTTGTCTGGCAGCCTCTGCGATGAGGATTAAAGCCAAGTTTTGAAACTTCAAACAACCAAACCGACTTGAGTCAGTTTGGGTGTTTCAAGTTTCAACACTTGGCTTTTAATCGTCATCGCAGAGGCTGCAAGACAAATTCGCATAGGTGTTCGACCGCCATCGACCCCGAGAACTGTTGCTGCGGGACGCCGGACGCCAGCGTCACTTGTGGGACGTCGATGTAGTGTTCGACACCGACGGCCACATGTATCTCGCACGGACGATACTTGCTATTTAGGGTTCCATCGATGTCGAGGAACCCCCTAACCCGCTTGTCCCCGGGCACCCTCTGGTATGGGCGACGGCGTAGGGACCGGCGGGACCATCTATCCCCTCGGCAACCGGCAATCCATGACCGGTGAACCTCTTTTTCTACTTTTCCTACTTCTTTTTTCATCTTCTACTTCTACTTCTTTTTTCATCATCATCATCATCATCATCTTCTTCTTCTTCTTCTACTTTTTGTTCTTTTTTTATCTTCTTCCTCTTCTTCTTTTACTTCTTTTTTCATCTTTCTTGTTTATTCTTAAAAAAAAAGAAAAATAAAACTACACTAAATGTAACCTAAAATAATCTAAATTAACCTAAACTAAACTAAACTAACCTAACCTAAAGTAAACTAATGTAAACTAAACAAACATAAACTAAATATAAAAAAAGGAAAAAAAAAGAACTCACCATGAGGAGGGGCGGGGCGGCGGCGGGGCGGGGAGGGGCGGGGCTGCCGGCGACGGGGGTGGCGCGGGCGGCCGGGCGGGGCCGCCAGCGACGGGGGTGGCGTGGGGCGGCGGCAGCTCGGGCACGGGGGCGGGGCGGGCGGGGCGGGGCGGGGCGACCGACGACGGGTGTGGCGCGGGGCGGCGGCGGCTCGGGTACGGGGGCGGGGCGGCCGGCAACGGGGGTGGGGCGGGGCGACCGCCGACGGGTGTGGCGCGGGGCGGCGGTAGCTCGGGTACGGGGGCGGGGCGGCCGGCAACGGGGGTGGCGCGGGGCGGCGGCGGCTCGGGCAGGGGAGAGAGAGGGGGACAGAGAGAGAGGTGGGGGGGGCACTGTGGATGCTTTTTAGTTAGGTCACAGCTCTTTGCCGTCTGCTAGCAGACTGCAAAGAGCCTAACTAACGGACGTTAGGTTGGCCACTTTCTTTGCTTTCTGCTAGCAGGCGACAAAGAAAGTGGCCGTTAGGTGGTTCTCGCTAGTGGGCCACCCTCTCTCTTAGCCGTCTGCTAGCAAACGGCAAAGCTTCTATGTCGTCCGCTAGCAGACGACAAAGGGCTGGCTGACGGCAAACATGATCTTTGCCGTTAGTTATTTCTTTGTCGTTAGTTTTCTGGTGGTTGATGGCAAAGACCTTCTTTGCCATCAGCTAGCGGACGACAAAGAGCTGGCTGACGGCAAAGATCCTGATTCCAGTAGTGATAGCTCTATTCTCTGAGTCACTTGGGATTTATATCTGTTGATCACTATGAAGAATTTGAAAGATACCAAAACCAAGATTTTTACCTCTAGGATGAGGGAAGGTAAGGAACTGCCATCTAGCTCTGCACTTGATTCACCTTCTGTTTTGAGTAAGCTTGCGACACCTACACCCGCTATTGATTCCGATATATCGCAAGTAATTGATGATGCTAGTTCTGCTATGCATGATACTTATGATGATACTACTACTTTGCTTGATAATACTGTGCCACTGGGTGGACTTCTTGATCAACAACTTGCTAGAGCTAAAGATATTGAGAGTGCTGAAACTTATGATATTTCTGAAACAGATGAAATCATTGAAACTGAACACTTTGAAACACCTGCTAGACCTAGCTCTCCTATATATGAATTGCCTGATATACCTGAGGGTTATGTTATGGATGGAGAGGTAGCTAGGGACTTTCTTGCTTGCAAGGATAGAGATGATCTTAAGAAATTACTATGCAGGTGGAAAGAAAAATCTTTGAATGCTAGAATCCAATATGATCATAAGTTTGCAACTTCACCTATCTTTGTTACTGATAAGGATTATGAATTCTCTGTCGATCCTGAGTTAATTACTTTGATTGAATCTGATCCTTTCCATGGTTATGAATCTGAAACTGTTGTGACACATCTTACTAAATTGAATGATATAGCCACCCTGTTTGCTGATAAGAAAAAAAATCGCTATTACTATATTCTTAAGTTGTTTTCTTTCTCATTAAAGGGTGATGCTAAGATATGGTTTAATTCTCTTACTCCTGGATGTGTGCGTAGTCGGATATGATTTATTACTTCTTTAAAAAATATTTTCCTGCTCATAAGAAACAAGCTGCTTTACAGGAAATATTTAACTTTGTGCAAATTGAAGAAGAGAGTCTCCCACAAGCTTGGGGGAGGCTTCTCCAATTACTTAATGCTTTGCCTGATCATCCTTTCAAGAAAAATTAAATACTTGATATCTTTTATAATGGACTAACCGATGCTTCTAGGGACCACCTAGATGGTAGTGGTAGTTGTGTTTTCAAAAAACGAACTGTTGAACAAGCTGAAGTACTACTGAATAATATATTGAGCAATGATAATGATTGGACTCTTCCTGAATCACCACCTAAGCCAACTCCGAAGAAGAGGGGTATTCTATTTATCAGTCCTGAAGATATGCAAGAGGCTGAGAAATCTATGAAAGAAAAAGCATTAAAACTGAAAATGTTAAGAATTTGCCACCTATTGAAGAAATATATGATCTTAATACTCCGACACAGGTAGTAGAGGTAAATTCTCTTTATAGATTTGATGAAGGTGATATTTCTTATAATAAGTTTGCTAGTCAATGCTTGGATAAATTTGATAACTTTATTGTTAAACAAGAAAACTTCAATGCATATGTTAGTAGACAATTGAAACGTAATGCGTATATGCTTGACTGCTTGGGTGACTATATGTGTAGAACTATTAATGATCTCAAGATTATTAATAATCATGGTAAAAACTCAAGTAGAACAAGTTCTCAAGGCACAAAATGATTTGCTTAATGAAGTGAAATAGTAAGATGAATGATCATGCTGTTTGAGTTAAGACTAGAGGTGGTAAAATGACTCAGGAACCTTTATATCCTAAGGGCCCTCCCAAGAGAATGTCAGCGGCCCCTCGGGCTCGAGGACCGTCGTTTTCAAGGAGGAGCGAGCGGCGAGGCAGCAGATGCGGTACGACTGGTGCAACACCGCCCGCCGCTCCGTGTTCGTGAAGTCCGACGCAACGCCGAAATGGGCTCGCGACGACCCAAACCTCGCCATGACGTGGGCCCTCAACCGCTCCATCATCGCCACAGAGACGACTGCTAGGCGCTGCGATTGCTTTTAAAATATATGTGTATAGCGTTGGATGACCGGTACACACATGTGGAAGAAAATTTGCGGGTGAGGGTTGAAGATGCCTTAAAGTGAGGGGAAAAAACAATCTTGGGTAACTGGATCTGCTATCTCCACGTGTTCACGCTCTGGAACAGGAGTTCCCCTCGAATCCACTCTCCAAGCGCAACCTGAAAAAGGAAAACGAAAAGTAGAGGAGAAGAATCGCAGCTCCATGATAGTACGAAGACGAAGACGCGTGCATGTGCAATGTATGTGCAGCACGAACGAGTGATCCACCCACCCACCCCATCCGGCCGTCTCAATCCCCTCCACTCCATCCGCCCACACGAGTACAGTGCAGGTTCAGTGCATCCAGCTCCGGCCAGCGCAACTTGTCCCCTGGGAGCGCCAAGGGCGGCCCCCGCCTCCCGTCTCTGTCCCTCGCGCCGATTATTCAATTCCCACCTCCTCCGTCTCTTTCTTCCCTATACCCTCCGCCTCAGCTCGCGCTTTCCCCTTCCTCCCTCCTGTCACAGAGTTCTCCTCTCCCCTCTCCTCCTTCTCTTTTTTCCCTGTCGCGGCGGCGATAGGGTTCGGCTTCCGTCTCCTTCCCCCGCCGGCGGTGGTCGCCTGTAAATGCTTAAGGCCTTCTCCGGCGGCTCGGATCGTGCGGCGGCGGCGGCGGCTCTGTTCTTGGTCGTGCTCTTCTTCTTCTTTCAAGGGATCTCTTCCTTCTCCGGCGACTCGGCATGCCTGCCTTCCACGCATACGGAGGTAAGCGATAGAGAGAGATCCCCATCCTGTTTTCCTTTTTCTTTTCCCCGAAGAGAGTCGGGTTGTTGTTTTAGTCGTGGTTCCTTGCAAGGAAAGTATTGTTCTTGCGTGTCCCTGATGATGTGTTCTTCGATTGCGTCAGATGGCGGGTGCCTCGTCTCTGCCCCGGCCGAGCTTTCCAGGATGTTCTGCCGCGGTGGCGGAGCGGTGGTTCAGCAGCGGAAGCGCTCTCTGGTGGCCGCGTCGGCGGTCGCCGCCGCGGCGGCCGAGTGCATGAGGGCCAGCAAGAAGCAGAGGCAGCCCCCGCAGCCGTCCCTGGACGTGCTCCCGGACGAGTGCCTCTTCGAGGTCCTGCGCCGCCTGCCCGGCGGCCGCGAGCGCGCTGACTCCGCCTGCGTCTCCCGCCGCTGGCTGGCGCTCCTCGCCAGCATTCGGATCTCCGAGCTCGGTCATGCCGCGGCGGCCGCCCCGTCCCTGCCCGATCTCAACGAGGAGTTCGTCATGGAGGAGGATACGGACGACTCCCCCGCAGATCCCTGCGTCGAGAGGGTCCTCGAGGGCAACGAGGCCACCGATGTCCGCCTCGCCGCCATGGCTGTTGTCGCTGGATCCCGCCGCGGGCTGGAGAAGCTCGCCATCCGTGGGAGCCACCCGTCGCGCGGGGTCACGGACCAGGGGCTCCTGGCCGTCGCCTGCGGCAGTCCTAACCTCTGCTCGCTCTCGCTGTGGGATGTGCCGCTTGTGACCGACGCTGGGCTCGCTGAGATCGCCGCCGGGTGCCCCTCGCTGGAGCGTCTGGATATCACTTCTTGCCCGCTCATCACAGACAAGGGCCTTGCTGCTATTGCTCAGGGGTGCCCCAACTTGGTGTCTCTGACCATCGAGGCCTGCTCCGGCGTTGGCAACGAGGGCCTGAGGGCGATTGGCCGGTGCTGCTTGAAGCTGCAGGCTGTGAGCATCAAGAACTGTGTGCACGTTGGCGACCAGGGCATTTCTAGCCTCGTGTGCTCCGCTTCCGCGTCATTGGCCAAGATCCGTCTCCAGGGATTGAACATCACAGATGCTTCGCTTGCCGTGATTGGGTACTATGGGAAGGCCGTCACAGATCTTACACTTGCTCGCCTTGCTGCTGTTGGTGAGAGGGGGTTTTGGGTGATGGCCAATGCCGCCGGCTTGCAGAAGTTGAGGTGCATGAGTGTCACCTCTTGCCTTGGGGTCACTGATCTTGCTATCACTTGTATTGCCAAGTTCTGCCCAGGCTTGAAACAGCTTTGCCTCAGGAAGTGTGGACATGTGTCGGATGCTGGTCTTAAGGCTTTCACAGAATCAGCAAAGGTGATGGAAAACCTGCAGCTTGAAGAGTGCAACAGGGTTACTCTTGTTGGTGTTCTGGCCTGCCTTATCAACTGCAGCCAGAAGTTCAGGGCTCTCTCCTTGGTGAAATGCACAGGTGTCAAGGATGTCTGTTCTGCTCCTGCACAACTTCCTGTCTGCAAATCACTTCGTTTCTTGACAATCAAGGATTGCCCAGGTTTCACTGATGCAAGCTTGGCCGTAGTCGGTATGATCTGCCCTCAGCTGGAGCAAGTCGACCTGAGTGGTCTTGGTGAGGTCACTGACAATGGGCTTCTTCTGTTGATAAAATCTTCCGAGGGTAGCCTGGTCAAGGTTGACTTGAGTGGTTGCAAGAACATCACAGATGTTGC
The DNA here is from genome assembly GCF_018294505.1 of Triticum aestivum. Lineage (NCBI taxonomy): Eukaryota > Viridiplantae > Streptophyta > Magnoliopsida > Poales > Poaceae > Triticum > Triticum aestivum. The sequence continues at coordinate 177,172,962 of NC_057811.1, forward strand.
TGTTTCTTCCCTGGTGAAGGCACATGGAAAATCTGTTAAGCAAGTTAGTCTCGAGGGTTGCAGCAAGATAACAGATGCAAGCCTCTTCTGTATTTCTGAGAACTGCACTGAGCTTGCAGAGCTTGATCTTTCTAACTGCATGGTCAGCGACTCCGGTGTTGCAAGCCTGGCGTCCGCAAAGCACTTCAAGCTCCGTGTCCTCTCGCTGTTTGGCTGCTCTAAGGTCACACAGGTGGGCGTGCAGTTCTTGGGCAGCATGGGTAAGTTGGAGGGCCTCAATCTTCAGTACTGCAACATGATTGGCAACCACAACATTGCATCGCTGGAGAAGCAGCTCTGGTGGTGCGACATTCTCGCCTAGGCAGACAAGATGGTTCATTGCTGGTGGGGCTTGTCTATTGGGTCAGCCGCCTGCATATGCAGATATACGTCCGTAGCAGCGCAACCGTCAAACCCATATTAGTCAGTTTTTCGGCTCATCATGAGCTGGGGTGGGCTTCTGAACTTTGTTCAGGGACCGGTCATTTTTTGGAGGGCGCCTTTGGCCAAGTGCTCGTTTTTTCACAGATCACTCAGGAGGTGATCTGTTTTTTGAGCATCTGTCTGTCATCACTGGCATCCTGCCCCCTTCCATCCAGGCACCGGTCCTTGCCGTTATAGCCACACCATACTGGTTTTTTAGGTTGCTCTAGTGTCCAGTGTCATTTTTTCACTGCTTCATGGTTAAGAAGTTGCAGGCGCCAGCTCCAGTGGCTGGTCTCCAGGGTTGCTGATCCTGGAACGTCTGTTGACATGTCTGGTTGATATTGATATTGTTATTGAGTTTGGGTCTGTCAGTATGTTGAGGTGCTGTGTGTCGTTCTCTAGTGTGTGTGTGTGGTGTCATGTAGGGTTGCTTTTTTCTTGCGGTTCCTCCTAGGAATCTGGTCTTCGGGATCTGGCCGTCGCGAGGCGCATACTAGAGCCTCGCGACTACAACCCTGTATGGTTGTTTTTCTTGACAGGTCCCTGATTTTACCAGCATGATGTTGAGGACTGTAATCTTTGCAACCTTATAAGAATAAATGAAGTATGTGTTTGTTTTGCAAGTTCTATGCTTGTACATGCATTGTTTTTTCTTCAATATGTTTATCAAGGATGTCAAGTGCGTTGTCTAGTAACAAGATGCATTCTTGAAAGTTGGCTGCTCGATGTGCCAAATTTTGAAATTTGAGGGGCATATTTTGGTATCCAAGAATGGCATCCATATTTGGATTTGTGATTATATTTCTTCCCATGTTGTCTTGTACAATTCCGGTTCGTGCTTCTCTTGTCCATCGCTTTAACACATGATATGCCGTTGTGACTTGATATTCATCAAATCAAGAACTTTAAGAGCATGGCCACATAATATCCCAGTTCTATCAAACAGCCAGCAACTGCACTCAATTGTTTGTTTCAAAGGATCACCGATAACTTTATGCTCCTCAAAGGTAAAATCTCCAATAATATTCATTACAACCATCCAATAACTGCACTCAATTGTTTGCTTCAAAGGATCACCGATAACTTTATGCTCCTCAAAGGTAAAATCTCCAATAAGATATTCATTGCAACCATCCAATGCCTTGGTACAAGCTGATAAGGATATTTCATATTCGCCTTGAAAAGCTTCAAATATATACGGGGTGTACAACTTGCTAGCCTACACCAATCTAGGTGGTGGTCTCCTCAAATAATTTAGGCAACTTTTTCCTTGAATTTAAATTTTGAATTCAGTTCATTATTTATTTTTCGCACCACCCTTTCAAAATGCTTTAAAAACCGGATGATATCAAAATCAGTTTTCAGATGGATTTTCAAGTCACTGTTGAGACTCTCACTCAATTGTGTACTTCTCATTCCCAATGTGAAGATATCCTTCATATAACATTCAACTCATTTTTGTCCTCCTAAGGTCAAACTTCTGTTCAAAATCGGCAGTGTCTTTGTACTCAAACATGCACACACTAAAATCTGACAGAATACGTGTTTCTTCATTCTCCTCTATTTTCTTCTCTTCATTCTTCTCCCTTTTCTTCATTCTCCTCTTCACCCTTCTCTTCATGTAAATGTTTGACAACATTTTGCATAATGTGAAAGGTGCATAATCCATGTTATGCTGCAAACACTTCCCCAACGGCCTTTCCCATTGCAACATCTTGATCTATATAGAATGGTTTAGGCCCCTTTCCTTTATGAGATATTAGAAAGGCCTAAAACGACCACTTGAAGGACGCAAATGTTTCATCATACATGAGAGCAGCACCAAAAACTACAATTTCTCTAAAATGATTGAAACCGACAGAGAAACCAAAGGGCCTGCTCTCCTTGTTTGTTCGAAAAGTGGTGTCAAAACTAAAAACATCACAAAAATGTGCATAGCCCATGATCATCTTAGCATCAACCAAAAATATGTTTCCTATTTGTTCTTCACAATCCATTTGCAATGCATATTGGAATGACCGCCTTTCAGCAATTTTGTCTTGAAAATACTTAAGCATGCTACCTGCTTGGCCATATGTCATTTCTCGTCGCCACCTGGTCCACAAATAGTTCTTGTGATCACGGAGGGTATAGTTAAGATGAGTTGCCCACCAACTTGGCGGCTAGCCAATTCATGTGCAGCTTTTGGCCCTATTCCCGCATCGTCTGCCGTTTCAATTTCAAATGCTTGCAAATCTGTTTTTTTTTCTTTGTGATACCATTGCGTGTAAGATTTCTGGCAGGTGTAGTGTGTGATTGTGCTCCAAAACCAACCCGGACACTTTGAGATTTTCCTTCTTTTGGTCCATTTTAAGACTCATGTAGACTTGGACACTCGGTTCTAGTTTCAGCTCAAGGGCACTTTGTCAAATAATCCCTTTTGTCTTGTGATCGAAAACCCTCATTTGCACAAACAAATCTACATGATGTAACTTTGTCATCGTTTGGCCTTTTGTTTGTATACCTTTTTCTAACCTCGTGTCTTTTCCGTCCACTGTAGCTAAGCCAAAATGCCCAAGCCTCATCTAGATTTCTAAATTCCATGCCAACATGAGGTACCAAACTAGGCAATACAACTCTATAATATAAAACTAATATGAACATTAGACTTGTGGAAGTGTTTAGAAAATATTAGGACTAATAGTATTGGAAAATAGATTTCTATTAGAGAATAAGCAAACAGTAGTGTTAATTGGGACAAGTAGGGATTAGGTGCTAAGAAAATTCTACATATACAGCATGGTTATGAGTCATAAGTATTACTCCATGCCCTGGAAACAATCACATAGAATCTACATATTTCACTAGTATATTCATACATAAGTAGAACAATTGTTTAATGCTATTACTACAATCACTATTGTACTTCTAAAAGCACAAGGCTTCCAAGTCAGAAACATAGGTATCCAGACCTCACTACTCCGAGAATCAAATTAGCCTTTTGTTCTCAATTTATGAAGCATTTAAACAACTAAACTCACTCAAAGGAAAATTTACATACAATTTAACAATTTAGTTAATCTGATGCGATTGCTAGTATATCAAGCACTGGCTTGTAGTTGTCTGAATAGCATTTTTACACAGGCAACATAGGGATACTTCGGTTACCACAAAAAAATTGTGGTCAAACACATAAGTACAAGGTTTTTTCAAAGGCAACCCTTGTTCACGACATTAGGCTGGAGAGGAAGGTCCTCACCTCGTCTTCCACCTAGACTTGGTCATGCTAGTACACCGTATCTAACTTTAGGGGGATCAGAAAGATTACCTATTGGAATTAGAATCATTCTCCGTTGTGTTTGCCTCGTCTTCCATTGAAGTTGCTTCTTCCATCAGAGAAGAGGATGCCAAATCAAAGTTCAACAGGCTGCTTCTTCAATGAGAAAAAGGGAAATCTCATCAAGTTCTAAAGTAATCTGACGGTCAAACTTCGATCGGTTTTAGTGTTTTACTAGTAGGTGGAATCGCGGCGGCACGCTACGCCCATAGGACAGCCCGTTTGAATCTTTGGTGTTGATTTTGTGAAAGAAATAAAATAGGAGAGCCCGTTGAATCACCTAGAAAAGGAAGGAAAAAAATGACAGGTGCGTTCATTATAGAAATGCACAATATTGATGTGCAAACACAACAAGAAACATGATCAATTCATGGAGATGAAAACTCAAAGACTTGCGTTACAATTTTAGGAACATAAGAATAGAAGCAAATAAAACTTAGAAAAATAAATCCGTGCAAAAAAAATACAGTGTTGTCCTTTGAGATTCGGCTCTACTCCATCAATCAATGAATAAGAAGTACCATGATGGCCATTTTCTGCAAGACAATGTCCTATCGATCCCTCCCCCCCCCCCCCCCCCCCCCCATAAAAAGGAGTATATTTCGAGCGCTTGCATTAAGAGTGATTAGCTTCCCTTTGCTTGTAGAATGAAATAATGGTAATATATACCACAAATCTCATATTTGGTACAATATCAATGAGGAAAATTAACATCTGAAGCATCTTATGAGGATAAAATAGTTATTAGCAAATCCATATTGCCGAAGCAGCTTATGAGGATAAAATAGTTATTAGCAAATCCATATTGTACACAAAATAAAATTTTACGGAAGAATATATGGATCAAAGCATCATTCAGGCTGTCTAGAAAAATTGAAGTGACTAACATTTCTGCAAAAGAAAACTAATTGAAGTGAAAAACACTAAGGCGCAAACGATGCATCATCTTTGGATATAATATTTTTTTATCTAGGACCGTACTCAAGGCTGCACACATATATGCAGATTGATTAAGCGGTAACAAAACTTGCACACAAACAAATATCATATGAACAGTAACAAAAATGAAGAGTTCGGACGTTACAAATAACAATCAAACTCAAATGAAATGCATATTGTCAGTAAGAAAATATGTAACCAAGTAAGTGACAAACCAAAAATGCTAAAAGCAACACGACCAAAATATTTGAAAGATGAATACAAAAATAGGGGGGGCATCATGCACAAAGCTTACCTTTTTGATTTGGATCACAACTTCTGAACATGCATAAGATAAAAACAACATGACCAGTAAGTACATGTGGAGGCTCATCCTGTACTATGTCATTGTGTGTGTAAATCAGGTTGTAGCATGTTGATAGTTTAGCCACAAGACCATGTGATTAAGCCTTGTAGATTGAAACATAGGTGACACACGTGATCAGGTGAACTATAGTAGCTGAACTCCAGACTACAAATTCAGGGAAAAAGTAATACTTACAAATTGTCCAGATAAATTTATTTGCAAAACTATATTTCAATGTAAATTTGGCTCAAAATAGTGTGTACGAAATTGCAATCATCTAATACAAATCCCATGTCAAAGGATAATCATTTTGGTTATTACATATGAAAAATGCATGAATCTACACTTCAAAATATGTCTATATACATTCGTACGTAGTCCCTATTGGAATCTCTAAAAGACTTATATTTAGGAACCGCGGGAGTAGAATATAAGATTACTTGGGAACAATAATGCAGATGATTTTAATAAAGAAATAACTTAAATAACTGATAACAGTGTAATGAAGTGGCACTCGGAACGTTCCACATGAGAACAAAGACAAAAGTTTTACATCACATATTTCAGTATCTTGAAGGTTATAAAGAGCAAAACCTTGTATTTCTTGCAAAGTAATTAGTGCATATATATTATCGCGTGATAACTTGTAAACCATTTTGTAGAAGAGATGGAATTTGCGAAGAAAAAATATCATAACATGTAAAGCACAAATGAAAACCTGACTTGATGGTGTTGAGCATTTTCATAGCGCCCACAGTGCTCCGTTTTTTCTTGGGGGCAGTTGAAGTTACTAAATTTATCGTTCCAACTTTCCTGATCTCCTACTCGGCTATTTTTGCCATGTGTGTGGCATCCCTTTCAAATGAGCAAATGGGTGTGTCATTTTCTACTCATTCTTCTGTTTGCTTACACCTTTTAATACGGGTAGTTCCATGATCGCAAAGGAAACATTAGCATTATCTCAATTACAAAACTTGATTTATTTTGAGTATTTACAGGTGCATGTAGTTGTGGCCGGCGAAGAGAATGAAGTGGTTGTGATTGAATTAGTAGAAATTGTTGGAATACCTCATGACTTCATTGTAGATGATGTGGCCCACGGACATCCGAGGGTGGTTGTTTGCCTTTTGGACAATATCCATGGCCAGGAACCAGATTGTGTCAGCCGACTTGTCGCATATCCCGACCTTGGCGGCCTACCCGTCGACCGTCCCGTCTCCGGCAGTGCGCCACCGAAACTACCCTAGAGAGCTGGCGGCGACTTTCCTTCGCATGGGCCAAGCTCGAACACATTTGGCCCGCAGCAAGGCCAGTGAAAACTCAAGGCGACGACCTCCCATCTATGCTGGGTTGCGGTTTGATTGTCAAGAAGAAGCGCAAGTGGTTCTCAATCCGTGTCCGACAGTCCATTAGCTCCTGTAGTGCGCGAGGGAGGAGGGACATGGTGTTGGGAATCGTTGCATGGAAAACAAAAACAATTCTACGCACACACAATGATCTATCCATGGAGATGCATAGCAACGAGGGGGAGAGTGTGTCTATGTACCCTTGTAGACTGTAAGAGGAAGAGTTTCACAACGCGGTTGATGTAGTCAAACTTCTTCACGCTTCAACCGATCAAGTACCAAACGCCCGGCACCTCCGCGTTCTGCACACGTTTAACACGGTGACGTCCCTCGCCTTCATGATCCAGCAAGACGCCGAGGTAGTAGATGAGTTCCGTCAGCACGACGGCGTGGTGACGATGATGGTGAAGTGATCTCCGCAGGGCTTCGCCTAAGCACTACGGAAATATGACCGGGGGTGTAAACGGTGGAAGGGGGCACCGCACACGGCTAGGCAATTGTCTGGTGTGTGCTAGGCGCCCCCCTCCCACATATATATAGGTGGGAGGGAGGAAGGAGCAGCCAAAGGAGGCTCACAAGTAGGAGGAATCCTACTTGGAGTCCCTCCCAAGCCGCGCCCCCTTCTTTCCTTATTTGGAGTGAGGGGAAAGGTAGGGGAGGGTGGCGCCCCTCCATTCCCTTTCTCCCATGAGAGGGAAAGGAAAGAGGGGCTAGCCCTCCACATTTTACATCCCTAGGGCTGTTCAAACAAGTGGAGGGGCGCACTAAGCCCATAACTTGCCCGGGGGTGCCCGGAACCCCTTCCGGTGACCCGATTCCTTCCCGGTACGTCCCGAAACACTTCCGGTGTCAAAATACCATCGTCCTATAAATCAATCTTTCCCTCTCAACCATTTCGAGACTCCTCGTCATGTCCGTGATTTCATCTGGGACTCCGAACAACATTCGGTCACCAAATCATATAACTCATATAACATTATATCGTCAACGAACGTTAAGCGTGCGGACCCTACGGGTTCGAGAACTATGTAGACATGACTGAGACACCTCTCCGGTCAATAACCAATAGCGGAACCTAGATGCCCATATTGTCTCCTACATATTCTACGAAGATCTTTATCGGTCGAACCGTTATGACAACATACGTAATTCCCTTTGTCTATCGGTATGTTACTTGCCCGAGATTCGATCGTCGGTATCTTCATACCTAGTTCAATCTCGTTACCGACAAGTCTCTTTATTCGTTCCGTCATACATCACCTCGTGAATAACTACTTAGTCATTTGCTTGCAAGCTTATGATGTGTATTACCGAGAGGACCCAGAGATACCTCTCCGATACTCGGAGAGACAAATCCTAATCTCGATCTATGCCAACTCAACAAACACCTTCGGAGATACCTATAGAGCATCTTTATGATCACCCAGTTATGTTGTGACGTTTGATAGCACACAAGGTATTCCTCCGGTATCCGAGAGTTGCATAATCTCATAGTCGAAGGAATATGTATTTGACATGAAGAAAGCAATAGCAACAAACTGAACGATCATTATGCTAAGTTAACGGATGGGTCTTGTCCATCACATCATTCTCCTAATGATGTGATCCCGTTATCAAATGACAACTCATGTCCATGGTTAGGAAACCTTAACCATCTTTGATCAATGAGCCAGTCTAGTAGAGGCTCACTAGGGACACGTTGTTTGTTTATGTATTCACACATGTATTTAAGTTTCTGATCAATACAATTCTAGCTTGAATAATAAACCTTTATCATGATTTAGGAAATATAATAATAACCATTTTATTATTGCCTTTAGGGCATATTTCCATCAGTCTCCCACTTGCACTAGAGTCAATAATCTAGTTCACATCACCATGTGATTTAACACCCATAGTTCACATCGCCCTGTGACCAACATCCAAAGAGTTTAGTAGATTCAATAATCTAGTTCACATCGCCATGTGATTAACCCAAAGAGTACTAAGGTGTGATCATGTTTTGCTTGTGAGAGAGGTTTAGTCAACGGGTCTGTCACATTCAGATTCGTATGTATTTTGCAAATTTATGTGTCTACAATGCTCTGCATGGAGCTACTCTAGCTAATTGCTCCCACTCTCAATATGTACCCAGATCGAGACTTAGAGTCATCCGGATTGGTGTCAAAGATTGCATTGACGTAACTCTTTACGACGAACTCTTTATCACCTCCATAACCGAGAAACATTTCCTTAGTCCTCTTTAGGTACCTAAGGATAATTTTTACCGCTGTCTAGTGATCTACTCCTGGATCACTATTGTACCCCCTTGCCAAACTCATGGCAAGGCACACAACAGGTCTGGTACACAGCATGACATACTTTATAGAACCTATGACTGAGGCATAGGGAATGACTTTCATTCTCTCTATATATTTTGCCGTGGTTGGGTTTTGAGTCTTACTCAACTTCACACCTTGTAACACAGGCAAGAACCCTTTCTTTGACTGATCCATTTTGAACTTCTTCAAAACTTTATCAAGGTATGTGCTTTGTGAAAGTCCTATCAAGCGTCTTGATCTATCTCTATAGATCTTGATGCCCAATATATAAGCAGCTTCACCGAGGTCTTTCATTGAAAAATTCTTATTCAAGTATCCTTTTATGCTATCCAGAAATTCTATATCAATCCCGATCAACAATATGTTATCCACATATAATATCAGAAATGTTACAGAGCTCCCACTCACTTTCTTGTAAATACAGGCTTCACCATAAGTCTGTATAAAACCATATGCTTTGATCACCACATCAAAGCGTATATTCCAATTCTGAGATGCTTGCACAGTCCATAGATGGATCGCTGGAGTTTGCACACTTTGTTAGCACCTTTAGGATCGACAAAACCTTCTGGTTGCATCATATACAACTCTTCTTTAAGAAATCCATTAAGGAATGCAGTTTTGACATCCATTTGCTAGATTTCATAATTATAAAATGTGGCAATTGCTAACATGATTCAGAGTGACTTAAGCATCGCTACGGGTGAGAAGGTCTCATCGTAGTCAACTCCTTAAACTTTTCTAAAACCTTTCGCAACAAGTCAAGCTTTGTAGATGGTGACATTACCATCAGCGTTTGTCTTCTTCTTGAAGATCCATTTATTCTCAATGGCTTGCCGATCATCGGGCAAGTCCACCAAAGTCCATACTTTGTTCTCACACATGGATCCTATCATAGATTTCATGGTCTCAAGCCATTTATCGAAATCTGGTCTCATCATAGCTTCTTCATAGTTCGTAGGTTCGCCTTGGTCTAGTAACATGACTTCCAGAACAGGATTACCGTACCACTCTGGTGCGGATCGTGCTCTGGTTGACCTACGAGGTTCAGTAGTAACTTGATCTGAAGTTTCATGATCATCATCATTAGCTTCCTCTCTAGTTGGTGTAGGCATCACGGGAACGGATTTCTCTGATGTGCTACTTTCCAAATTGAGAGAAGGTACAATTACCTCATCAAGTTCTACTTTCCTCCCACTTACTTTTTTCAAGAGAAACTCCTTCTCTAGAAAGGTTCCATTCTTGGCAACAAAGATCTTGCCTTCGGATTTGTGGTATAAGGTGTACCCAATTGTTTCCTCCGGGTATTCTATGAAGACACACTTCTCCGATTTGGGTTCGAGCTTACCAGGCTGAAGCCTTTTGACATAAGTGCCGCAACCCCAAACTTTAAGAAACGACAGCTTAGGTTTCTTGCCAAACCACAGTTCATACGGTGTCATCTCAACGGATTTAGATGGTGCCCTATTTAACGTGAATGCGGCTGTCTCTAATGCATAACCCCAAAACGATAGTGGTAAATCGGTAAGAGACATCATAGATTGCACCATATCTAATAAAGTGCGATTACGACATTCGGACACACCATTACCCTGTGGTGTTCCAGGTGGTGTGAGTTGGGAAACAATTCCACAATGTTTTAAATGAAGTCCAAACTCGTAACTCAAATATTCGCGTCCGTGCTCAGATCATAGAAACTTTATTTTCTTGTTACGATGATTCTCCACTTCACTCTGAAATTCTTTGAACTTTTCAAATGTTCCAGACTTGTGTTTCATTAAGTAGATATACCCATACCTACTCAAATCATCTGCGAAGGTCAGAAAATAACGATACCCGCCGCGTGCCTCAATACTCATCGGATCGCATACATCGGTATGTGCTACTTCTTGAGCTTGCGTTGGTTTTTCCCTTGAAGAGGAAAGGGTGATGCAGCAAAGTAGAGTAAGTATTTCCCTCATTTTTGAGAACCAAGGTATCAATCCAGTAGGAGACAACACACAAGTCACCGAATACCTGCACAAACAAACACCAACTTGCACCCAACGCGATAAAGGGGTTGCCAATCCCTTCACAGTTATTTGCAAATTGAGATCTGATAGAGATGAATAAATGGTAAAGTAATATTTTTGGTATTTTTGGTTTATGGAACGGAAAGTAAAAGATTGCAAAGGAAGTAAATAGGAAACTAAAATTGTAGATCGGAAACTTATATGATGGAAAGTAGACCCGGGGGCCATAGGTTTCACTAGAGGCTTCTCTCAAGATAGAAATATTACGGTGGGTGCACAAATTACTGCCGAGCAATTGATAGAAAAGCGCAAAGTTATGAGATATCTAAGGCAATGATCATGAATGTAGGCATCACGTCCGTATCAAGTAGACCGATTCTTGCCTACATCTAGAGTATTAAGTTCATAAGAACAAAGTAACACATTAAGTAAGATGACATGATGTAGCGGGATAAACTCAAGCAATATGATCAAAACCCCATCTTGTTATCCTCGATGGCAACAATACAATACGTGTCGGTTCCCCTTGTGTCACTAGGATCGAGCACTACAAGATTGAACCCAAAGCTGAGAACTTCTCCCATTGCAAGAAAAACCAATCTAGTTGGCCAAACCAAATCGATAGTTCGAAGAGACTTGCAAAGATATCAAATCATGCATATAAGAATTCAGAGGAGATTCAAATAATATTCATAGATAAGCTGATCATAAATGCACAATTCATCGGATCTCGGCAAACACACCGCAAAAGAGTATTACATCGAATAGATCTCCAAGAACATCGTGGAGAACATGGTATTGAGAATCAAAGAGAGAGAGGAAGCCATCTAGCTACTAGCTATGGACCCGTAGTACTGTGGTATAATATTCACGCTTCATCGGAGAGGCAATGGTGTTGATGTAGAAGCCCTCTGCAATCGAATCCCCCTCCGACAGGATGCCAGAAAAGGCCCCTAGATGGGATCTGATAATCCACAAGTATAGGGGATCGCAACAGTTTTTGAGGGTACAATATTCAACCCAAATTTATAGATTCGACACAAGGGGAGCTAAAGAATATTTGAAGGTATTAGCAGCTGAGTTGTCAATTCAACCACACCTGGAGATTAATTATGTGCAGCAAAGTGATCAGTAGCAAAGTAGTATGATAGTTTTGATAATAGTGACAGCAGCAACGGTAACGGTAACAATGATAGCAGTAATTTTGTATTAAGTGTAACAGTGATGACAGTAGTAGTAACTTAGCAGAACAATATAGGATAAATTTGTAGGCATTGGATCGATGACTTGTTGGACGATATTCATCATGTGACAGTTATAACCTAGAGCGATATGACACTAGCTCCAGTTCATCGATATAATGTAGGCATGTACTCCGTAAATAGTCATACGTGCTTTATTAAAAGAACTTGCATGACATGTTTTGTCCTACCCTCCTGTGGCAGCGGGGTCCATATTGGAAACTAAGGGATATTAAGGCCTCCTTTTAATAGAGACCGGAACAAAGCATTAACACATAGTGAATACATGAATTCCTCAAACTACGTTCATCACTGGGAGTGGGCTTGGTTGTTGTCACTCCGGGGTTGCCGGATCATAACACGTAGTAGGTGACTATAACTTGCAAGATCGGACCTAAAACATGGATATAATGATGATAACATAAATGGTTCAGATCTGAGTTCATGGCACCCGGGCCCAAAGTGACAAGCATTAAGCATAGCAAAGTCATAGCAACATCAATCTAGGAACATAGTGGATACTAGGGATCAAGCCCTAACAAAACTAACTCGATTAGATGATGAATCTCATCCAAATCCTCACCGACCAGCGATCCTACGAAGGAATTACTCACTCCCGGTGGGGAGCATCATGGAATTGGCGATGGAGAAGGGTTGGTGATGACGAAGAACGAAGATCCCCCTCTCTGGAGCCCCAAACGGACTCCAGATCTGCCCTCCCGAGGAAGAACGGGGCTTGGCGGCGGCTCCGTCTCGTGGATCGCGATAATTCTTTCTCCCTGATTTTTTCTGGAATAATGTGATTTTATAGCATCGGAATCAGGGTCTGCGGGGCCACTAGGTGGGGACAACCCAACTAGGCGCGCCAGGAGAGGGGGCGTGCCCTGGTGGGTTGTGCCCACCCAGGTTCCCCTCTCTGGCAGGTCTTGGCTCCAGAAATTCTTATTATTGATATAAAAAATCCTCGCAAAGTTTCGTTCCATTTCGAGAACTTTTATTTCTGCACAAAAACAACACCATGGTAGTTCTGCTGAAAACAATGTCCGTCTGGGGTTAGTTTCATTCAAATCATGCAAATTAGAGTCCAAAACAAGAGGAAAAGCGTTAGGAAAAGTAGATACGTTGGAGACGTATCAACTCCCCCAAGCCTAAACCTTTGCTTGTCCTCAAGCAATTCAGTTGATAAACTGAAAGTGAAAAAGAAAAACTTTTTACGAACTCTTTTGCTCTTGTTTGCATAAATAAGCTTAAACAGCACCCAGGTTTTCAACCAACATGATAACTAACCATGCCTACAATAACTCTTAAAGATTATAATGACTCATATCAATGACATAATCAGCTAGCGAGCAATAATAAGATATCTCAAACAGCAACACGTTGTCAATACAACCATGATATAATATGACAATAGTGATATCTCACTAGCCCTTTCTGAGACCGCAAAACATAAATGCAGAGCACCTCCAAAGTTCAAGCAGCGACTAAACATTGTAATTCATGGTAGAAAAGATCCAGTCATGATGCACCCAACATTAGCTACACACAATGCATAAATCATGACAACTGTGCTCTCTCAGTTTCTGGCGCTTGTTTAAGAAGGTGATGACACAACATAAAAGTAAATAGATAGTCCCTTCGCAGAGGGAAGCAGTGATTTGCAGAGGTGCCAGAGATCAAGTTTTAAAACAGAGGTAAATGATATTTTGAGACATGCACCTTTCTCATTTACTTCATGACAATCAGTTATCAATATCTTCCATGCTAAGCACGCTAGTGGCGGTTCCCAAGCGATAAAAGTAAAGGTTTTGACTCCATTGGGAGTTTTTGTTTTATTATTTGAGAGATTAACTCTTTTTCATGTTTGCAGTTTGGGACTGGGCATCCCTATTACCGCCCTTTTCTCGTGCGATGGCGAATGAATAAACACTCGACTTGAGAATAACCCGCTTAGCATGGAAGATACCGACCACCTCCTGTCGTTCCATGAACGATCCAGGCACACAAAAAGGATAATTTTTTTAGAAGTTTTTAGAGGTGGCACATGCAAATTTACTTAGGACGGCAGGGTAATACCGTATATAGGTAGGTATGGTGGACTCATCTGGAAGAACTTTGGGTTCAAGATTTTTGATGTACAAGCAGAGTTCCCACTTAGTACAGGCGAAGGCTAGCAAGAAGCGGCCAGCTAGAGAGCAACAGCGATCATAACCATGCATTATGCATAAGTAACATTGGACACTAGCATGAGTAGGATATGAACACCATGAACATAAATATCATAGAGGCTATGTTGGTTTTGATTCAACTACATGCATGAACATTTGCCAAGTCAAGCCACTCGAAGGTTCAGAGGAGGATACCATATTATCATACCACATCACAATCATTTTAACGCTATGTTGATATCCAAGATAAATCATTATCAACTCCCAGCTAATTATGCATGGCATGAGAAACTATAATCTCTAATTTTCATTGCAAACATGTTTAATCATAATGGGCTGAATCATGGATACTAGGTTAAACATATTTACACAAACAGAACAAGTCGAGTTCATACCAGTTTCTCTCTGCCACGGCCAGTCATCGGATATTGTCATTATTGCCTTTCACTTGCACGACCGAATGATATGAAAATAATAATAGTGCAAGAGTGTCGTGGACTAAGCTGAAATCTGCAAACATTTTATTCAACAGGAGAAGACAAGGTAAAATGTGCTCTTTATTAGTTCATTAATTATTCATATGAGAGCCATTCAACATTTTCATCGTGGTCTTCTCCTCGGTACAACTCGAATAAAAAGAAAAGAAATTCAGAGAAACACACTGAAATATTTTTGGAGTTTATGGTTTTCTTGAACAAGGAAATAAAAGGGAAAAGCAAAAACGAGAAAAACTATTTACATGGGAAAGCTCCCAACAAGCAAAAGAAGAACAAGGAAATCTTTTTGGATTTTCTTTTTAACGCTACTACTAAGCATGCATAGAAAGTAAATTACTACAACTAATTTTTTTGGTTTTTCTAAAAAAATTAAACACACAAGAAGAAAGCAAGAAAATAAATCTAAGCATGGATGATACAATGAAAAAGTGTGAACACCGACGAATGGAATGATATGTGGGAACATGAATATAAAGTCGGTGGAAAACACATACTCCCCCAAGCTTAGGCCTTTGGCCTAACTTGGTAGTCGATGAGTAGCTTGGAGGGTAGTAGTCGGCGTGGTAGCTCACGGAGGCTCTTGGTGCGGACGCCTCGGCCTGCCGTGCTGCCTCTACTGCTACGTTGTGAGCTCGGGTCTCGCTCTCAAGAACAAAATATCTTCCTTTGCTGTGATAGTCAAAAAGAGCAGGCGCAGGCAAATATGTGTGCACAACAGATTTTTGATTAAACAATAGATTATAAGTGAAGTTATCAACCTTTCCCTTGAGAATCTTATGTTCTTTTAAAGTGTCAAAATCTAAATATTGCGTGGGTAGGATAGGTCAAAGGGCAAATGTGAAACACCCAGCCCTTGTGCTAAACGCGTGGCATAAATTCCACCATAGAACCAGCCACTGTTAGTGTTATGCTGAAGTCTACGTGCAACAATAGCTCCAAGGTTATAGTCTCCTTCACTAGTGAGAGCGGTGCGTATGAGTCTCAAGTCTGGAGCACAAAGCGTACTGCAGTCCTGCTTGCCTACTATACATTTCCCGTTGAATAATGCAAAGTACTGAATCGCGGGAAAATGAATGCTCTTTATTCTACCTTGTGTCACTCCCCTCCTTTCACCAGAACAGAGACTAGTCAAAAATGTTTCGAACTCAGCCTTTGGTGGTTCGTCAAGCGAACCCCAAAATGGAAGCTTGTAGTGATGAGCAAAATTCTCTAGTGAGATGGTAAATGGACTATCATAAAGCATAAACGACACCCTAGACTCACGGGGAAAGAATTTAAACTCTTTGACAAATGATTCAGTGAGAAGTTGGCGTTCTTCACACTTATCTGAAAGGTAGGGACCGAGACCGGCATTGTGAACATATTGCTCAAATTCCTCCTTAATGCCCACACGCATCTATATTCATAGCAAGGCCATAAGCATGTTTTGGTGGTGGCATCTCGTGTGGAACTTTCACTTGATTCAACATAAGACCGGCGAGCGGAACTGTCACTAGAGGATGTCGCCGAGGATCGTCTCCTCGAAGAACTCCTTCCAAATAGGTTCATCATGTCCACGTACAATTATCCGAAAATAAAAAATTTTGGGGTGACAAAAATTATCAACAAAACTTTATAAAATTGATAGAAACTACTCATAGGGATACATAGAGGCCATAGCAAGCATCCAAACTACTTAGAACACTAAGAATTCAACATGCAAGCTCATCTACAGCAGCACCAAGAGTAGCTAATTATTCAAAATATAAACCGCTAAAATAAAAACTAATTGGACAAATGGTGGAGTCACATACCAAACAACAATCCCCCGAAACAGTTTTGGAAATGGAGTTTCGAGCAAAGAGATCGAAATCCGCGGGTTTGAGAGCAAGAAAACGGGAGAGAGCGCAATGAAGAATTTTTTCTGGAGGTAAGTGATGATGTGGGATGAAGAGGTGAGTGAGGGGGCCCACGTGGGGACCACAACCCACCAGGGTCACCGGGCTGCATGTGTGTTGAACGCGGAGGCACCGTTGTTCGGTGCTTAGATCGGATTCGGCCGCGATCTGAATCGCTTCGTGTACGACTCCACCAACCGCGTTCTTGCAACGCTTCCGCATCGCGATCTTCAAGGGTATGAAGATGCACTCCCTCTCTCTCGTTGCTAGCATCTCCTAGATTGATCTTGGTGACACATAGGAAAATTTTGAATTTCTGCTACGTTCCCCAACAGTGGCATCATGAGCTAGGTCTATGCGTAGATTCTATGCACGAGTAGAACACAAAGTAGTTGTGGGCGATGATTTGTTCAATTTGCTTGCCGTTACTAGTCTTATCTTGATTCGGCGGCATTGTGGGATGAAGCGGCCCGGACCGACCTTACATGTACACTTACGTGAGACAGGTTCCACCGACTGACATGTACTTGATGCATAAGGTGGCTAGCGGGTGTCTGTCTCTCCCACTTTAGTCGGATCGGATTCGATGAAGAGGGTCCTTATGAAGGGTAAATAGAAATTGGCATATCACCGTTGTGGCTTTTGCGTAGGTAAGAAACGTTCTTGCTAGAAACCCATAGCAGCCACGTAAAACATGCAACAACAATTAGAGGACGTCTAACTTGTTTTTGCAGGGTATGCTATGTGATGTGATATGGCCAAAAGGATGTGATGAATGATATATGTGATGTATGAGATTGATCATGTTCTTGTAATAGGAATCACGACTTGCATGTCGATGAGTATGACAACCGGCAGGAGCCATAGGAGTTGTCTTAATTTATTGTATGACCTGCGTGTCAATGAAAACGCCATGTAATTACTTTACTTTATTGCTAACCGTTAGCCATAGTAGTAGAAGTAATAGTTGGCGAGACAACTTCATGAAGACACGTTGATGGAGATCATGATGATGGAGATCATGGTGTCATGCCGGTGACGAAGGTGATCATGCCGCGCCTCGAAGATGGAGATCAAAAGGCGCAAGATGATATTGGCCATATCATGTCACTTTATGATTTGCATGTGATGTTTGTCATGTTTACATCTTATTTGCTTAGAACGACGGTAGCATAAATAAGATGATCCCTCTCTAAAATTTCAAGTATGTGTTCCCCCTAACTGTGCACCATTGCGAAGGATCGTTGTTTTGAAGCACCACGTGATGATCGGGTGTGATAGATTCTAACGTTCGCATACAACGGGTGTAAGCCAGATTTACACATGCAAAACACTTAGGTTGACTTGATGAGCCTAGCATGTACAGACATGGCCTCGGAACACAAGAGACCGAAAGGTCGAACATGAGTCGTATAGCAGATACGATCAACATGAAGATGTTCACCGATGATGACTAGTCCGTCTCACGTGATGATCGGACACGGCCTAGTTGACTCGCATCATGTATCACTTAGATGACTAGAGGGATGTCTATCTGAGTGGGAGTTCATTAAATAATTTGATTAGATGAACTTAATTATCATGAATATAGTCAAAAGGTCTTTGCAAATTATGTCATAGCTTACGCTTTAGTTCTACTAAGATATGTTCCTAGAGAAAATTTAGTTGAAAGTTGATAGTAGCAATTATGCGGACTGGGTCCGTAAACTGAGGATTGTCCTCATTGC